>NC_135955.1:721940-851274 GCF_053455715.1 Rhinoraja longicauda | reverse complement strand
ATTTCTCGCGGAACCCCTAGAGACCTCTATCTGCCGAATTGACAAATTGCAATTACCGACTGTTTTGCGGAAAAATGAGAGGTGAAATCGGAATGGCGGAAATGAAAGAAGAAAGCGGAAACTTTCCGCCAAATTCGGAAGGGTTGGGAGGAGTGCATATCCCTTCAAATCTAAACCTTTCCTATCCATGTACCTGACCAAGTGTCTTTTTTTAATATCATAATTGCACCCACCTCTACCACTTCCTCTGCCAGCCTGTTCTATGTACCCACCACCCTGTGTGAAAACATTGGGGAGTCAGGGGAGGACTGTCCATAAAATGGACCAGTGAAATTCTTACTTGCTGCAGCATAACAAGCCAATATATGCAATACACATAAATATTACATAAACAAAAATACATTGAATAACCACAAAAGTCATACAGCGTGGAAACAGGCCCTTTGGCCCAACTTGCCCACGCCGACCAACATGTCCCAGCTGCACCGCTCCCACATGGCTGTGTTTGACCCAAACCTATCCTATCCATGCACCTATCTAAATATTTCTTAAACGTTGCGATAGTACCTGCCTCAACTACCACCTCAAGCAGCACGTTGCATACACCCACCACCCTTTGTGTAAAAACATTACCCCTCAAGTTCCTATTAAATCATTCCCCCTCTCACTGTCAACCTATGTCCTCTGGTTCTCGATTCCCCTACTATGGGCAAGAGAATTTATGCGTTTACTCAATCTATTCCTCTCATGATTTTGTACACCTCTAAGATCACCCCTCATCCTCCTGCGCTTCAAGAAATAGAGTCATAGCCTGCATGAAATCTCTCCCTACAGCTCAGGCCCTCAAGTCCTGGGAACATCGTCGTAAATCTTCTCTGCACCCTTTCCAGCGACAACATCTTTCCTATAATATGGTGCTGACTGATGAAGACCAATGTGCCAAAAGCCTTTTTGACCACCCTATCTACTTGTGACATCACTTTCAGGGAACTATGTACCTGTACTCCTAGATCTCTCTGTCCTACAACACTCCCCAGAGCCCCACCATTCACTGTGTAGGTCCTGTCCAAGTTAGACTTCCTAAAATGCAACACCTCACATTTCTCTGTATTAAATTCCATCAACCATTCCTCAGCCCATCTGCCCGATTGATCAAGATTCTGCTGCAATATTTGACAAGCATCTTCACTGTCTACAATACCATCTGCAAACATGCAAATCATGCCATGTACATTCTCATCCAAAATAATTGAGAAAGAAGACAAACAGCAATGGACAAACTGCAACAAGGCACACCACTAGTCACAGGCTTCCAGTGCGAGAAGCAACCTTCCACCATCACCCTCTGCTTCCATTCATGAAGCCAATCTTCTATCCATTCAGCCAGCTCACCTTGGATGCCATGCGTTCTAACCTTCCAAAGCAGCCTACCATGCGGAACCTTGTCAAATAATAGCACAAAACAAATCCATGTGCCTAGATGTTCAAGTTGAAGTTAGTATTGCGTAGTGTCTATCATCTACCTCGTTGGACATCTTCGGACTATCTTTCATCAGACTTTACTGGGCTTTATCTGGCACTAAATTTTATTCCCTTTATCCTGTATCCATACACTGTTGACAGCTTGATTGTAATCATGTAGTCTTTTCGCTGACTGGATAGCACGCACCAGAAAAGCTATTAATTGTACCTCAGTACACGTGATAATAATAAACTAAACTAGCTAGAGCAAAAGGGAAGATACAGAGCACAGAATATTGTTCTCAGCATTGTAGCACATTGTAATGCACCAGTTCCTAAGGCAAATTCATGTAATGAGGTGGAGGTGAATCGAGCAGTATCCTAGCTTATGGGAGGGCAGACCAAATAGAAGCATATAAATTTATGAGAGGCACAGATCGCTTCAGAATTTACCCTCAACAGAAGTAGAGTTCAGAAACTTGATAACAAAAGGAAAGAAGCTTTTCCTGAATCTGGTGCTGTGCACTCTTAAGCTTGTCATGGATACTGACCTGGATAGAAAATTGGTTGGCAGACAGGAAACAAAGAGTAGGGATTAACGGGTTCGTTTCAGAATGGCAGGCAGTAACTAGTGGGGTACCACAAGGCTCGGTGCTAGGACCGCAGCTATTTACAATATACATTAATGACTTAGATGAAGGGATTAAAAGTAACATTAGCAAATTTGCAGATGATACAAAGCTGGGTGGCAGTGTGAACTGTGAGGAGGATGCTATGAGGATGCAGGGTGACTTGGACAGGTTGTGAGAGTGGGCAGATGTGGTTTAATGTGGTTAAATGTGAGGTGATCCACTTTGGTGGCAAAAACAGGAAGGCTGATTATTATCTGAATGATGTCAAGTTAGGAAAAGGGGACGTACAACGAGATCTGGGTGTCCTTGTTCATCAGTTACTTAAAGTTAGCATGCAGGTACAGCAGGCAGTGAAGAAAGCTAATGGCATGTTGACCTTTATGACAAGGGGAGTTGAGTATAGGAGCAAAGAGGTCCTTCTGCAGTTGTACAGGGCCCTAGTAAGACCGCACCTGGAGCACTGTGTGCAGTTTTGGTTTCCAAATTTGAGGAAGGACATTCTTGCTATTGAGGGAGTGCAGCGTAGGTTCACTAGGTTAATTCCCTGAATGGCGGGACAGTCGTATGTTGAAAGACTGGAGCGACTAGGCTTGTATACACTGGTATTTAGAAGGATGAGAGGGGTTCATATTGAAACATAAGATTATTAAGGGATTGGACACGCTAGAGGCAGGAAATATGTTCCCATTGTTGGGGGAGTCCAGAACCAGGGGCCACAGCTTAAGAATAAGGCCATATAGAACGGAGATGAGGAAAAACCTTTTCACTCATAGAGTTGTAAATCTGTGGAATTCTCTGCCTTAGAAGGCAGTGGAGGCCAATTCTCTGGATGTTTTCAAGGGAGAGCTAGATAGAGCTCTTAATGATGGCGGAGTCAGGGGGTATGGGGTGAAGGCAGGAACGGGGTGCTGATTGTGAATGATCAGCCATGATCACTGCGGTGCTGGCTCGAAGGGCCGAATGGCCTACTCCTGCACCTATTGTCTATTGTGCACCTTTTGCTGGAGGGGGGCAAGGAGAACAAACAAGCAAGGTGGGACAATTCCTTGATTACGTTTGCTGCTTTTCCAGGTCAGCATGAAGCATACTGCTGCTTTCCCAAGTCAGCAGTAGATGGAGTCAATTCTGGCCTGTGCTGGATTCAGCTACATTCACAATTCTCCACAATCCAAATACCACTATTCCCTGCATTTCTATGTGCCTTTCTAAAAGCCTCTTAATAGATAATAGATCTACCACCACCCCCCATGAAAAAGGTTCTGGCTGTCCACCAAATCTATACCTTTCATAACTGTATATTCTTCTATCATATCTCTCCTCAACCTCCAGCGTTCCAGAGAAAACAATCCGTTAAATCTGTTCTTGGTGCTAATTGAGGAATCATTCTGGTAAAAATGTGTTGCACCTTTTCCAATGCCTCCACATTCTTCCTTGTACTGGGGCGACCAGAACTACACGCAATACACCAAATGCAGCCCAACCAAAGTGCTATAAGGCTGCATCATGATTTTGTGGTTCTTGTACTCTATGCCCCGACCAATGGAAGCAATCAGACCATATGCTTTCTCTACCACTTTATTTACTTGTGTTGCCACTTTCTGGGAGTTATGGACTTGGACTCCAAGATCTTTCTATTCATCCCTCTGTGCATTTGTAAAGTGAACAAATACCAAATTTTTAGCTTCAGAATTTGGTCATTGTAGTTATTAATTCTGATGCACTCAGTGAACAAATCTAATGTGAGCAAAAAGGATAACTGCCCAATTCTGGATAAGAGTCTCTCGATGATGGGAGAAAGATTTCAAGTAACAACATGGAATTAAATTGTGATGTACTGCAGCAATGCAGAAAAGTCTAGATACAGCTATAATCAAAATTCTCGCAAATTCTTTTGCATACAGATATTTACATTTTCTCCAAATTAGACATTTAGTCCTAGTTTGGTGGTTCTAGTCACCTAGTTGATTCAATGGTGCAGATCTATTTCCATTTATTTTTGTCTCTTTTTAAACTGTAGCATGGCACAGTTAGATTCCACAGAAGTAACATTTTCACTCGCCTCCATTCATCACTTTGCCCTGCAAAAGTCTCCATTATTCTTAGATTAAATTTTAGTTGGGAAACAATTTTGTCAGTCTATTATTTTTCTGGTTAATCTATCACCGTTGTTTATAATTATTACATTCGCATTGACGCAACAATATTTAAAACTTTAGATTAAAAGGTGTGCATTTTAGACTCTTCATTTTTAAATTTGTTCTCACCAAAAATCCTTTTTATAGGCCAATAAAAACATGTTGCATATCAAAATTCAGTTCAGTATCAAACTGGAGAAAATCAGGTGGAGCAATACTGGGCCATTCTTAAGGCCCTGTCCCAGTTAGGCGTTTTTTAAGGCGACTGTCATAGTCGTAGCAGGTCGCCAAAAAAACGGTGACTGGACCCCCCTACGACAATGTCTACGACAAGCTACAACAACCTACCACCTAGTCGTCGTCAACCTACGGCAAGCTACCGAAAACCGGCGACCCAATCGTCGCAGGTAGAATGTCCACCTACGACCGCACCTACGACAACCTACCACCACAGAGGCGACAAACTACGACAACCGAAGTCAACCTACGTCCACCCGCGATAAGCTACGACAAGCTATGACCCTGAAGACAACTGAAGACAATTCACGTTTCACCCACTTTCTCTATAAAAGGGGGTGTACGGTAGGGTTTCCAATCATTCTGCATCATGACTATTTGAAAGTGATGCCATGAGAAACTACTCTGAAATACAATAACTTCATACATCAATTTTCTGTCAAAATGTCAAGAATTTCCTTTATTGATATACAAACAATTTTTTTTTAAGGTTGATAAGAACATACAACAGTGCATACAAAAATATTTAATAAACTTCAATAAATTTAAATAAACTTCAAACGTCAAAATTCAAACTTTAAACAGAATACAAGTGCAAAAACATACAAAAACTAACATCATTTATGGACACATTACACTGATGGATTTATTCACAAAATGTTAAAGTAACTCAGCCAGTCAGGCAACATCTCAGGAGAGAAGGAATAGGTGACGTTTCGGGTCGAGACCCTTCTTCAGACTGATGTCAGGGGGGCGGGACAAAGGAAGGATATAGGTGGAGACAGGAAGATAGAGGGAGAACTGGGAAGGGGAAGGGGAAGAGAGGGACAAAGGAACTATCTAAAGTTGGAGAAGTCAATGTTCATACCGCTGGGCTGCAAGCTGCCCAAGTGAACTATGAGGTGCTGTTCCTCCAATTTCCGGTGGGCCTCACTACGGCACTGGAGGAGGCCCATGACAGAAAGGTCAGACTGGGATCGGGAGGGGAAGTTGAAGTGCTCAGCCACCGGGAGATCAGGTTGGTTAAGGCGGACTGAGTGAAGATGTTGAGCGAAACGATCGGCGAGCCTGCGTTTGGTTTCACCAATGTAAAGAAGTTGACATCTAGAGCAGCAGATACAATAGACCTCTGACACTGAGCAAACATTGTCAGCATAACTAACATATAAAAATTTCACTTGATATAGTTCGACATGCAAGTCATATATACAGTACAAAACAATATACCTGTAATGCTTTCAGAATTAGAAGAGATGTATTCCACAATTTTTCATTTTTGTGGTCACACACATGACCAAGAATGGCCCTACTGCTGAAATGATAATTCACCAGCAGCTAAAAACCCAAAGGAAATTGTTAGCACTCCCTCCAGTGGAACAAACGTGTCTCAGCATTTAAAAGCTTTGTTTTGGTATGAATGACCAATAGAATTTCCCATTCAAATCTTTTGAATGAAATAAACAACCATGACACGTCACAATCTTGCACAAAGATCCTCAAAAGGTTCATCAATGGGATTTGAATGACTCGAAGACATGCAGGCAAATCATGGACAGATGTAAACACAAAGTTATTGTTATGGATATTCATGTTCATAACCAATATTCATACGTTCATAACACACAGGAGCAGAATCGGGCCATTCGGCCTGTTATGTTCCGCCAGTCGATCATGACCGATCTAGTTTTTCCTCTCAACCCCATTCTCCTGCCCCCCCCCCCAACCCCATAACTTTTCACGCCCTTACTAATCATGAACCTATCAATATCAGCTTTAAACATACCCAATGCCTTAGCCTCCAAAGTTATCTGCCGCAATGAATTCACCACCCTCTGGCTAAAGAAATATTGACTGGGGGGCCCTTAGTGCCAGGAGTTTAGATGTTGCAGGATTTAAATGCATACCAAAACAATATTAAATTAATACATTTTGTCTGCATTTATTGTGAAGATCAAGTTGAAGTTAGTGAGTTCAGGGAAGAGGATGGTGGCATCCTGAAGCATATCAACATTACAAAGGAAGTGATGATGGCAGTCGTTGGGCACATAAGGAAAGATGAATCACTAGGCCCTTACCAGGTATATCCAAGGGGAAGAAAAGGGAGATTGGGGCTTTGGCAGAGTATAGTGTATTTCCATTAGCCTCTAATGAGATACAAGAAAAATGGAGAATGACTAATGTCATTTAAGGAGGACAACAAACTCATGCCAGTGAACAACAGACTGATGCGCCTTACATCTGTAGTCTGAAACATAGTGGAAGGGTTTCCAAAGTTCAGGATTTATTTGTATTCGGAATGGCATGGACGTATTACAGATTGTCAGGCTTTGTTCATGGGAGAGCACATCTCATGATTTTGATTTGAGTAGTTTAAATTGATGACCAAGTGGATCGATGAGGCAGGACAGTGGACATTGCCTACATGGGCTTCAGCAAAGCCTTGGACAAGGTCTCGCATGGTCAGCCAAGGCAAAAGGTTACAATATATGGGATTCAGAATGAAGTAGCAAATTGGGTACAAAATTATGGTGGTGGCACAAGGCAGAGTGGTAGCAGAGAGTTGATTTTCAATTGGAGACACAAAATTAGCGATGTGCCACAGGGATCAGTGGTGGGTCCTTTATTATTTGGTCATATGTACTTTTATGTGAAAGAGTATGTCGGTGGCATGATTAGGAAGTTTGCAGATAAAACCTAAATTGTTGACATAATTTATAGTGAAGGTTGTCCAAGTTGCCACAGGGTTTAGATCACCTGGAAAAGTGAGCAAGGCAATGGCAGATGGAATTTAACTCAGGCAAGTGCAAAGAGAATCAATTTGGAAAGTTAAAGCAGGACAAAACATATTGTGAATAGCAGGGCCCAGGAGATGTAGCGTGGAATAAAGGGTTCAAGTTATAAAGAAAGTTTTGGTATGCTGGACGATTTTCCATGGAGGTTGTGGAGGGGTGACACAATTGAGAGAAAAAGGTAGATCGTCAGTCTTTTTCCCAGAGTAAGGAAGTCTAAATATAGAATGCATAAGTTTATGGTGAGAGGGGAAAAATTGAAAGGGGATCTGAGGAGCAGATTTTTGACACAAAGGGGTTATGGATTGACCTGCCAGGGATGGAGACTGAGTCAGGTATAATTTCAATGTTTAATAGACATTTGGACAGGTTTAGAGGGATACGAGGTAGTTAAGTGTATTGAGTTTGCCAGAAAGCCTGTTTCCATGCTGTTCAGCTACAAACTAGATCAAGTGGACCCGTTGGGCCCAAACCTGCATTGATGCAGCACCATCTCCCCCCCCCCCAACCATTCCTCCCCTCCCCACCCACCCTCCCCCATCCCCTCCCCTCCCCACCCACTCCATCCCCCTCAACCTCCCTCACGAGTAGATTTAAACTTTAAAATGTGAATAACTTTAAAAATATAACACCGATTTCAATGAAACTTCTTCCATTAGCACCAAAGGGACGACGGTGAGTAAGGTGGGCCTAAAATTGCCCCGCTATCGTGTACCATTTTAGCTGTAGTTCAGGAACAAACAAACAAGTGAGAGTTTGAGTATATAGATATATGAATAGGTAGATAGTCCAACTTGGAATGGGGCTATACTCTAACTTGTACTCAGCAATGTGCCTGACCAGGGTGATCAAAGTGTTAGATGGGGTGCATTTTAGGAACCTTGATGAGAATTCTGCACTTTGAAGGTAGTTCCAGTAAAGGATGAGACTGGTCATCAGGTGAAAATCCTAAATTGGGGGGACGGTTAATTACAATATTAGGCAGGAGCAGGAGAAAGTAAATTTTGAGGGTAAATCCAATCTGACATGTGGATCCTCTCAAAGGCCCGTTGTTAGAGTATAGGACCAGCACATTCCTGTAAGGATGAAAGATAAGGAGGCACAAGTGACTACAGAATACACGAGTCTAGACCTAAAAAAACCCACGTTGCTCCTGAAAGATGCCCTTTTCCATAACTGCCTTGAAACAGGACTATGGTCACTGTATTCAAAGTATTCCCTGATCAATACGGGTTTGCGGATGACACAACAGTGGTGGGTCTCATCAGCAACAACGACGAGACCCACTACAGGAAGGAGGTGGACCAGCTGGCCGCGTGGTGCACAGACAACAATCTCTTCCTGAATGTGGAGAAAACAAAGGAGATTGTTGTCGACTTCAGGAGAACGCACACCCAACACCCCCACCCACTGACCATCAATGGTGCTGCTGTGGAGCAGGTGAGCAGCACCAAATTTCTGGGGGTGAACATCACCGAGGATCTCTCCTGGAGCAACAACATCACGTCCATCGCCAAGAAAGCCCAGCAGCGCCTCTACTTCCTCCGCAAACTGAAGAGAGAGGGAGCCCCCACACCCATCATGTACACTTTTTACCGAGGTGCCATCGAGAGCATCCTCAGCAGCTGCATCACTGTGTGGTTCGGAAGCTGCACAGCCTCCAGCCGTAAGACCCTGCAGCGCATAGTGAACACTGCTGAGACGATCACTGGCGCCTCACTCCCAACACTCCTGGTCCTTTACACCACCCGCCTCACCCGCAAAGCATTGAGCATTGTGGGTGACCCCTCCCACCCCTCCAACAGCCTCTTCACCCTCCTGCCTTCAGGGAGAAGGTTTCGCAGCCTGAGGTCAAGCACCACCCGACTAAAGAACAGTTTTTTCCACCAGGCTGTCAGGATGCTGAACTCTCTCCCCTCCCTTCCTCCTCTCTCCCCTGCCCCTATGGGACCTGGACTTTAACACCCCACACACACGCACATCCAGCACCAGACACTTTTTTTTAAAAAAAATTTGAAGTGACTATATTTTATATTTTATGTTTTATGTTGATTGTTGTTTGCTGTGCCTTTTGTTTTATGCACTTTGTTCCTTGGGATTGTGGGAAACGGTATTTCGATTTTCTGTCTGTGTGAACTGGCTGAGGATTGACAATAAAATTGACTTTGACTTGACTTGACTTAGTTTCTGAAGGTCAAATAGCGCCTCTTCTCTAGTGGGACTATTTACACATTGTTTAAAGAAAAACTCGTTTGAACACACATAAATTCAGCTCCATCTAAGCTCTTTCCACTAAGGCCATTCCAGACACTATTTTGACAATTAAAAAAAAATGTTTTAACAATATTTATACCATTCTGCGATTTGTCGATCAATTATACAGCACGCAATTTGTAATTGTACCTGCCTCTACCACTTCATCTAGCAGCTCATTCCATACACTCACCACTTTTGTGTGAAAGATTTACCTCGAACTATATGTTCCTCCCTTGTCCGCTAATATTGGGAGGACCATCACTTGGAAGCCACACACCATCTGGACTTGGAAATATATCGTCGTTCCAATAGTCAATAGTCAAGTTTATTTGTCCATTTCACTGCACATTTATAAATGTGCAGTGAAATGAAAGATTACCCACAGTCCAACAATAAGAGCAATAAAAATAAGCAATAACACACACAATCATAAACCAACACCAAACAAAAAGAAGCATCCATCACAGTGAGTCTCCTCCAGTCACCTCCTCACTGTGATGGAAGGCCAGAATGTCTTTTCTCTTCCCCTGCCATCTTCTCCCGCGGTCAGGCTGTTGAATTTGCCACGTTCCAGGCCGCGCCGGACGGTGAAAGGCCCGCAGCGGGCCGACCCAAACCCCGCGATCCGGGGCGGGCGAAGACGCCGCCGCTGCCGCTGCACGTCGGGGCAGTTGGGTCAATGTTGTCGGGTCAAAATCCAGGAACACTCTTCCTAAGAGCATTGCAAGTATACCCACACCTCAAAAACAGCTGCATTTCAAGGCAGCTTCTCACCATGTTGGTCAAGTGCAATTAGAGATGGGTAATTAACCAGTGAGAAGGTGGGACCATTCAAGGATAGAGGGGGGAATTTGTGTTAGGACAAAAGGATGTAGATGAGATACTAATAAACAAGTACTTTGCATCTGTGTTTACTAAGATGGGCATGGAGGACAGAGATCAGTGTGGAGAATACTAATAGGCAGAGGCAGTTTGAAATTAAGATGATATTGAGACTCATGATGAGTATCAAGGTGAATAAAACAGCACGGTGGCACGAGGGAAATGGTGGCGCAGCAGTAGTCGCTGCCTTACAGTACTTGCAGCACCAGAGATCCAGGTTTGATCCCGGCTAAGGGTGCTGTCTGTATGGAGTTTGTACGTTCTCCCCATGACTGTTTTGGTTTTCTCAGAAATCTTCGGTTTCCTCCCACACTCCAAAGACGTACAGGTTTGTAGGTTAATTGGTTTGGTATAAGTGTAAATTGTCCCTGGTGCATGAGTGTTAATGTGCGGGGATCGTTGGTCAGTGCGGACTCGGTGGGGCAAAGGGCCTGTTTCCGCACTGTATCTCTAAACTAAACTAAATCCTCAGGCATGATTAGATCTATCCCAGTTATTGAGAGGCAAGAGAAGAGATTGCAGGAGTCTTGAAAAAAATCTTTGTATCCACTTTAGCCACAGAAGAGTATGCTGTTCCTTTGTTTAAGAAAAGCAGAGAGAATCTAGGGTAATATAGTCTGGTGAGTCTCAAGCTAATGGGGAAGATATTTTAGGATAGGATTTACTCCCATTTGCAAGGAGGGGTGGGCTAATTAGAGACAGCACAGCTTTGTACGCAACCATGTCTTACTAATTTGATCCGTGTTTCCTGAGGTAGTGACAAAGGAGATTGATGAGGTAGGGTAGTGGATGTTGTCTACATGGATTTTAGTAAGGCATTTTAAGAAAGTACCCCACGGCTGGCTGATCCAGAAAATTAAGATGCACGGGAATCACAGTGACTTGGTCGTATGGATTCAGAATTGGGTTACTAGTAGAAGACAGGATTGTGGTACAAGGACATTATTCTGGCTGTAGGTCTGTGACCAGTGGGTTGGTTAGTAAATTTGTAGATGACATCAAGATTGCTAGAATTGCAGACTGTGAGGAAGGCTGTCAAAGTATAGGAGTAAAGAGGTCCTTCTGCAGTTGTGTAGGGCCCTGGTGAGACCACATCTGGAGTATTGTGTGCAGTTTTGGTCTCCTAATTTGAGGAAGGACATCCTTGCTGTTGAGGCAATGCAGCGTAGGTTCACGAGGATAATCCCCGGGATGGTGGGACTGTCATATGAGGAAAGATTGGAAAGACTGGGCTTGTATTCACTGGAGTTTAGAAAGATGAGAGGTGATCTTACAGAGACGTATAAAATTATGAATAAAGGGGAGGCCATTTAAAACTGAGGTGAGATTTTTTTTTCAATTCCAATAGTCTGATCTCTCTTATTGTCTGGGTGTCTTGTCTAAATAACCTGGAGGTAGGAATGTCCACCTGGTGTTATAACCCTTGGTCGTGATCATGGTCACGGTGGCACAGCGGTAGAGTTGCTGCCTTACAGCGAATGCAGCGCCGGAGACCCGGGTTCCATCCCGATTATGGGTGCTGTCTGTACGGAGTTTGTACGTTCTCCCCGTGACCTCCGAGATCTTCGGTTTCCTCCTACACTACAAAGCAGTACAGGTTTGTAGGTTAATTGGCTTGGTAAATGGAAAAATTGTCCCCAGTGGATGTAGGATAGTGTTAATGTGTGGGATCGCTGGTCGGCGCAGACCCGGTGGGCCGAAAAGGCCTGTTTCAGCGCTGTATCTCTAAACTAAACTACTCCAAACCATGTTTCAGTACTGACCACAATCTATCCCCCTCTACGTCCCTCAATGCCCTTTTGTTATTGTGTGGGAAGGAACTGCAGATGCTGGTTACACCAGATGGACACAAAATGCTGGAGTAACTCAGCGGGCAGGCATCATCTCTGGAAAGAAGGAATGGGTGACATTTTGGGTCGAGACCCTTCATTCAGACTGAAGAAGTGTCTAGACCCGAAGCGTCGCCCATTCCTCTCCAGAGATGCTGCCTGCCCCGTTCTTTATAGTTTTATTTCTTAGATTCCACGCATTGAAGCATGAGTAGTTAAGAATTCCCAAACGTAGTTGTTATTTTTCTAGCATCTGGTTCTTCCGACTACCAAACTGAACTGCTTCCACCTCTGCCTTATCTTTACCCGTCCTTCTGAGACCACTCTCATTGTAGCCACCAGTTGGTGCGCTGAAGAGCTGTGTTCTAATTGTTGCCCGTTTGTGTCAAGACTGTGCGGACTTGGGACATGAACAATGAGAAGAAGCACAAGAATGTTTTCAAGCCACGGACAGCACAAGGGAAGCGAATTATTCCCACCACATGTGCCTACAGCAGAGACGGCAAGTGCATCGCAGCTGCCTGCCAGGATGGTTCCATTCAGATCTGGGACCGCAACATGAACGTGAGTCACGTTCCAAATCAATGAAGCGCGTACGTGGCAGGTTTTGTTGTGTGGAAGGTGATAGGTGCAGCTCAGGTAGTGGTTGAAGCTGTTACAATGGTTACGTTTTTGGACAAGCTAGACAAGCAGGGAATTTAAATCATGTGCTCTTCCGCTTAGCACAGGCATTGTGGGCTGATGGGCCTGTTCCTGTAGTGTACCATGAATTATAAAACTATTTCAGATAAGAAAGGCGGCCACTTGGCCCATTGTGCTGGTTAGAGTCATAGAGCTATACAGCACAGAAGCAGGTCCTTCGGCGCAACTTGTCCAAGCCAACCATGTTGGCATACTCGGCTAGACCCCTCTGACTGTATTTGGTCCATATTCCTCTGAACATTTCCTATCCATATATGGGCGTCACGGTGGCGCAGCGGTAGAGTTGCTGCCTTACAGCGAACGTAGCGCCGGAGACCCGGGTTCCATCCCGACTACGGGTGCTGTCTATACAGAGTTTGTACGTTCTCCCCGTGGCCTGCGTGGGTTTTCTCTGAGATCTTCGGTTTCCTCCCACACTCCAAAGACGTTCAGGTATGTCGGTTAATTGGCTTGGTAAATGTAAAAATTGTCCCTAGTGGGTGTAGGATAGTGTTAATGTGTGGGGATCGCTGGTCGGCGCGGACCCGGTGAGCCGAAGGGCCTGTTTCCACTCTGTATCTCTAAACTAAACTATACAAGTCCAAATGTCTTTTGAAACTCATAATTGTATTCCAGTTTTATAGTCTCACCTGTTCCTGAGGTCCCTCTTAAATCTCTACGTTAATGCTATTGAGGCAGTGCAGTGTAGGTTCACGAGGTTAATCCCCGGGATGGCGGGATTGTCATATGAGGAAAGATTGGAAAGACTGGGTATGTATTCACTGGAATTTAGGATGAGAGGGGATCTTATAGAAACGTATAGAATTATAAAAGGACTGGACAAGCTAGATGCAGGAAAAATGTTCCCAATGTTGGGGGAGTCCAGAACCAGGGGCCACAGCCTAAGAATAAAGGGGAGGTCATTTTAAACTGAGGTGAGAAAAAAACCTTTTCATCCAGAGTTGTGAATTTGTGGAATTCTCTGCCACAGAAGACAGTAGAGGCCAATTCACTGGATGAATTTAAAAGAGAGTTAGATAGAACTCTAGGGGCTAGTCGAATCAAGGCAGGCACGGGTTACTGATTGTGGATGATCAGCCATGATGACAATGAATGGCGGTGCTGGCTCGAAGGGCCAAATGACCTACTCTTGCACCAATTTTCTATGTTTCTAAAGTATGCCGAGAAATAAGTTTCAAATAAGCCGAGAAATGGCAGATGGAGATTCATCTGAGCATGTACTGTTCTGTGCTGTTTTGCACTTTGGGAGGTCAAATGTAAGAAGAAGGTATACAGTTTATGTCAAGACCTTGAACAGCTTTAATGTAGAGAGATCTTGGAGTTCCAAAGCTCCCTGATAATGGCAGCCTAAAGAGCAAGAGTGGTAAAGAAGACAAATAGTAATATTGGTCCGTGCATTGAGTGCAAGTGTGAGAAAGTCATGGCAGCTTTATAAGACTTTGATTAGGCTGTATTTGGGGTATTGCACACTGATTTGATCACCCCTTTACAGGAAGACTTCACCACAATGCTGCCTGGATTTGGGGGTATCAGCTATAAAGAGAGGTTTGACAGACTGAGAGTGATATCCCTGGAATGCCGGAGGTTGGGGGGAGAGCTGATAGAGGTATATAAAATTATGAGAGGCACTGAAAGAGTAAACAGCGAGAACATGTTTCCCAGGCTGCAAATATCAAAGTCGAGGGGACATGGCTTTAAGGTGAAAGGGGTAATGGTCAATGGAGATGTGGAGCAGGTTGTTTTTACACAGAGGGTGGCGAGTACCTGGAATGGGCTACCAGGAGTGATGGTGTAAACCAGAGGCCTCCAAACTTTAAAGCATGATGGCCACATTATATATTTGGCACATTTTTGCAGGCCACAGGAAAAAATAAAGAAGTATGAGTTTTATAAATTTAATGAACTCAAAAAAGTTTAGAATAGGTTACGTTCGATTAGATTAGGAAAGGTTAAACTAGGTTAGGTTAGATTAGGTTAGTTTACATTAGGTTTATATGGCAACAAATAAATAATATTCAATTTTTAAAAAGAGCTTGAAATATTGGAATATATATATACCGTAGGTATACAATTATTTATAAAACAGAAAAAATACACTGCCCACCACTGGGGGGGGGGAGAGGGTGGGGGGGAGTGGGGAGAGGGCGGGGAGTGGGGAGAGGGCGGGGGGAGGGGAGAGAGTCGGGGTAGAGGGAGAGAGTCGGGGTAGAGGGAGAGAGTCAGGGTAGAGGGAGAGAGTCAGGGTAGAGGGAGAGAGTCAGGGTAGAGGGAGAGAGTCAGGGTAGAGGGAGAGAGTCAGGGTAGAGGGAGAGAGTCAGGGTAGAGGGAGAGAGTCAGGGTAGAGGGAGAGAGTCAGGGTAGAGGGAGAGAGTCAGGGTAGAGGGAGAGAGTCAGGGTAGAGGGAGAGAGTCAGGGTAGAGGGAGAGAGTCAGGGTAGAGGGAGAGAGTCAGGGTAGAGGGAGAGAGTCAGGGTAGAGGGAGAGAGTCAGGGTAGAGGGAGAGAGTCAGGGTAGAGGGAGAGAGTCAGGGTAGAGGGAGAGAGTCAGGGTAGAAGGAGAGTCGGGGTAGAGGGAGAGTCGGGGTAGAGGGAGAGTCGGGGTAGAGGGAGAGTCGGGGTAGAGGGAGAGTCGGGGTAGAGGGAGAGTCGGGGTAGAGGGAGAGTCGGGGTAGAGGGAGAGTCGGGGTAGAGGGAGAGTCGGGGTAGAGGGAGAGTCGGGGTAGAGGGAGAGTCGGGGTAGAGGGAGAGTCGGGGTAGAGGGAGAGTCGGGGTAGAGGGAGAGTCGGGGTAGAGGGAGAGTCAGGGTAGAGGGAGCAGTGGGTGAGAGCGGGAGCGCGGGGAGGGTGTCAGAGGGTCCGGTGAAGGAGCGCCGCCACTTGCGGGAGATGTTCCCTCTCTCTCTCTCTCCTTCTCTCTCTCCCCGAGGCAGCGAGATCTGCGCCGCTGCTCCACTCTCTTCCCCGGCCCCGTCTCCCTCTAACGCAGCGAAATAAGAACAAACACAAATGTAGTTGTTGTTCAGAAACCCCGCATCCCGGGGTGAGCGGCAGCGGCGAGGAGGGAAGTTTCACTTGGGTTTGTTCTTATTTCACTGCGTTCGAGGGAGTGGGAATGGAGGAGCGATGCAGATCTCGCTGACGCTCGGAGAGAGAGAGAGAGAGAGAGAGAGAGAGAGAGAGAGAGATAGAAGGGAGGGAGAGAGGGAGGGAGCAGCCCCCACTGACACCCTCCCCTTCCCCGCGCTCACCCGCTGCTCCCTCTAACCATACTCTTCCCCCCCCCCCCCCCCCCCCCCCCCCCCCCCCCCTCTCTCTCTCTCTCTCTCTCTCTCTCTCTCTCTCTCTCTCTCTCTCTCTCTCTCTCTCTCTCTCTCTCTCTCCCCGGGGTGAGGGGCGGCAGCGAGGAGGGAAGTTTCCTTGGGTTTGTTGTTTGCGAGGGGGTGCTGCGATCTTTCGCCTTGTCCCGGCTCTGGGTCGGTGGCGATCCGCTCTCCGGTGAACCTTCGCCGGCAGCTTCTGCCTCCAGTCTCCGCTGCCTAAGAGCTTGGTGCGGGCCGGATAAAATCTCGTGGCAGGCCTGATGTGGCCCGCGGGCCATAGTTTGGAGATCCCTGGTGTAAACAATACAACTTGCATGTGGATATGCAGGACATGGTGGGGTATAGATGATGTGCAGGCAGATGAGATTAGTTTAGCTTGATATCATTTTGAGCTCAGATACTGTGGGCCGAGGAGCCTGTTCCTGTGCTGTATTTTCCTATGTTCTATGTTTTATGGTCTGTAGCCTACTAGACCTGGGCAATACAAGTACTTACCCAGATGCTGCTTGGATTTTGACAGAGTAATTGCCTCTGCCTTCCCAGACCACATATCCAGAACAAAACCATCCACTGGGTGAAAAGACCCCCCTGTGAACATCTTGCTCCCTCTGACCTTGGAGATCTCTGCCATGGTTAAAGGTTCCTAACTATATCTTATCTATGCCTCTTGTATATTTGTACACTTTCCTCAGACCCTTTTGCTCCAAAGATAATAAGCCTAGCCCCTCCCCCCCCCCAACCCCCACAGATGCCGTAGATGAAGTTGGGGAAAGTGCACATGAACTTGCAGGATATGTCTAACCTGGAAGAACTGCTGCGGTCCCTAGATAGAGAGGAAGGAGGTACAAGGGCAGGAGCTACATCTCCTGCAGTTGCAGGGGGAAGATACCTGGAGAGGGGTGATTTGAATGGGATGGGATGAGGGAACCCAGCAGTTGCGGAGGGAGCGGTCTCTGCGGAAGGCAGAAAGGTGTGGAGACAGGAAGGTGTGATTAGTTGTGGGACCAAGTTGAAATTAATGGAAGATGATGTGTTGCATGGGGAGGATGGTGTGGTGAAAGGTGAGGATCAGGGGAACTCTGTCCTAGTTGCATCTAGGAGGAGGGGGAGCGAGAGAAGAACGATGGGATACAGATGAGACCCATCTATGGCAGAAGGGGGCGGGGGGAACCACGTTCACTAAAGAATGAGGATGTCTCGGATGTACTTATGTGGAAAACTTCAACTTGGGAGTAGAGGCGACGGAGACGGAGGAATTGAGAGAAGGGGATAGCAAGGTGGGAAGAAGTGTAGTCCAGATAACTGGAATTCGGTATGTTTGTAGTAGATGTCAGTTGATAAGACTGTCGCCTGTAATGAGAGACAGAGTGATCAAGAAAGCAGAGGTTTCTGGTGAATTTGAGGGCAGGGTGGAAGTTAGCAGGAGGTAGTTCCGTTGCAGCCAACTGCAATCAATGTAGCGGAGAAAGAGACGGGGTATAATTTCAGTGTATGCCTGGAACAAAGACTATTCGACGTAACCATCGAAAAGGCAGGCGTAGCTGGGGCCTAAGCGAGTGCCCATGGCTACACCTTTAACTTGGAGAATGTGAGAGGGCAAGGACAAGGACAAGCACAAGTGGAGGAGAGTGTTAGTAGAGGGAAATTAGTTGGGTCTTTGTTCAAGAAAGAATCGGAGACTTCCTTGTGGGGGATGGAGGTGTAGAGGGACCAGATGTCCATGGCGAAGATGGTGAACAGGGGGCCTAGAAATTGAAAGTTATTAAAGAGTTGAAGGGTGCATGAGCTGTCTTAGGCATAGGTGGGAAGGGATTAGACATGGGGCATAAGATAGAATCAATGTATGCAGAGATGTTCAGTGGGGAAGAGCAGGCAGAAACATTTGGTCTGCCAGGGCAGTTGTTTGTGGATTTTGGAGAGGAGGTAGAAAGTGAATACGAGATAGCTCTAGCTGATAACATTAAGGAGAATTCAAAGAGATTTTATCAGTATATTCAGGGAAACGGGTAACGAGAGAAAATAGTGCTTCTCTGAAACCAAACCGGTTATCTATGTGTGGAGAGAATTCTGAGGGATAAGATATACTTGGATTTGGAAAGGCAGAGTTGATTAAGGATAGTCAGCATGGTTTTGTAAGTGGGAGACCATGTCTCATGAATTTGACACAATTCTCAACAGTTTTGCAATTAACCACATTTTTTTCTTTACAATCAGCATCACAAAATGCAACACATCAGACTTACTTAGAATAAACTCCATCTGCCATTTCTCCAGCCTATGGATATAAATGTGATAATTACTGTCTGACACAGGTAGAATTGACACAAGCTCTCTTCAAATGCCTCAGCCTAAAGGCTGAAGAGCTGTTCCCTCAATTACGAAGGGGATTCCATCCGTGTGAAGACAAGGTGGAGATGATCTCCCATGCACAACTACAAGATAAATGCCAAGAGTAGCATCAATGACGAGACACGACCTAGTTTGACTTTACAATGGCCTTTGTCTCTTTCAAAGGGCGGCACGGTGGCGCAGCGGTGGAGTTGCTGCCTTATAGCGAATGCCGCGCCTCAGGTTCGATCCTGACTACGGGCACAGTCTGTACGGAGTTTATACGTTCTCCCCGTGACCTGCGTGGGTTTTCTCCGAGATCTTCGGTTTCCTCCCACACTCCAAAGACAATACAATACAATACAATACAATATATCTTTATTGTCATTGTACCCAGGGGTACAACGAGATTGGGAATGCGCCTCCCATACGATGCAATAATTTAGGTAATTTAGACAGCAGCAACCCAACGAAACGAAACAGTTGTAACAGTTTTGGACAGGGTAAAGTGCAAGTTGATCTATGCGTTGTGGCCATCCGGCTCAGCAGGACCGGTTCATAGCAGCTATGGCCCTGGGGATGAAGCTGTTCCTGAGTCTGGAGGTGCGGGCATAGAAGGCCTTGTATCGTCTGCCCGATGGAAGGAGTTCGAACAGACTGTTGCAGGGGTGTGAAGAGTCTTTGTGGATGCTGGTGGCTTTTCTGAGGCATCGTGTGTTGTAGATGCCCTCCAAGTCTGGTAGCTGTGTTCCGATGGCCCTCTGAGCTCTATGGACTACCCGCTGTAGAGTTTTCCTTTCTGCCTCCGTGCAGCTGAGGTACCACACAGGGATGCCATGCGTTAGGATGCTCTCTATGGTGCAGCGGTAGAAGGTCGTCAGCAGCTGTTGGGGTAGACCAGACTTTTTCAGTGTTCTTAAGTAGAACAGTCTTTGTTGTGCCTTCTTGACCAGCGCAGCAGTGTTATTGGACCATGTTAGGTCCTCCGAAATGTGAGTGCCCAGAAACTTGAAGCTGGACACTCTCTCCAAACTGTCCCCGTTGATAGAGATCGGGGCATATTCCCCGTTATGTGACCTACGGAAGTTGATGATCAGCTCCTTGGTCTTGGTGGTATTTAGGGACAGGTTGTTATCCGAGCACCAGTCCGCCAGGTTCTGCACCTCCGCTCTATAGTTTGTTTCATCCCCGTTGGTGATCAGCCCGATCACCGTTGTGTCATCTGCAAACTTGACAATGGTGTTGGTGTCGAATGCAGGAACACAGTCGTGTGTGAAGAGGGAGTAGAGCATGGGGCTCAGAACACAGCCCTGTGGTGTGCCGGTACTCAGGGTGATAGTGGAGGACAGGTGCGGGCCCATTCTCACTGCCTGCGGTCGTTCCAGCAGGAAGTCCAGGATCCAGTCACATAATGACGAGCTGAGGCCTAGCTGGTGGAGTTTGGTGATGAGCTTGGTGGGGATGACCGTGTTGAAGGCGGAGCTATAGTCTATGAATAGCATCCTCACGTACGTGCCCTGTCTCTCTAGGTGAGTCAGGACAGTGTGAAGAGCCAGAGAGATGGCGTCCTCTGTGGATCTATTTGCCCTGTATGCAAATTGATGTGGGTCCAGTGAGTCAGGGATGCTGGATTTGATGTGTGAGAGGACCAGCCTCTCAAAGCACTTCATGACTATCGGCGTTAGGGCAACCGGGCGGCAGTCGTTCAGGTTGGAGATCTTTGCTTTTTTCGGCACCGGAACTATGATAGCCGACTTCAGGCACTTGGGGACCGTAGCCAGAGATAATGACAGGTTAAAGATCCTGGTGAATACCTCAGCCAGCTGTTCAGCACAGTCCTTCAGTACCCTTCCTTGAACTCCATCCGGTCCTGCAGCCTTGCGTGGGTTGACCCTTTGCAGAGCGCGTTGTACCTCCTGTGTGCTCAGTTGCAAGACCTGTCCCACCGCCTTGGCTGGGGTTCTTTCACTCAAGGTGGTTTTGCCAGTTTCAAAGCGGGCAAAGAAGGTGTTAAGCTCGTTGGTCAGTGCCATATCGCTGTGGGGGCAGGCAGGTCTGCTCTTGTAGCCAGTGATGTCCCTGACACCCTGCCACATGCTTCTGGTGTCCGTGGTGTTGAAGTGTTGAAGACGTGTTGAAGACGTGTTGAAGTGTTGAAGACGTACAGGTATGTAGGTTAATTGGACAGGCAAATGTAAAAATTGTCCCTAGTGTGTATAGGATAGTGTTAATGTGCGGGGATCGCTGGTCGGCGCGGACCCGGTGGGCCGAAGGGCCTGTTTCCGCGCTGTATCTCTAAATCTAAAAAAATCTAAAAAGGACAACTGAGAATATTTCTCAATTAAAACTGCCCTAGAAATTACCTCTATCCTATAAAGTGCTACTTAATGGCTGCAAATCATCACCTTAACCAAAGGGTCCCCAATGGACCCAGTCTCATTTCTAAGTGGTAACAAGCAAGGCTGCATTATTTGCCCAAAATTTGCCTTATCCTCGCAGTGCAACTCTGCTTTTATTTCCCAAACATTTCCCAATGGATGTGGTGAATCTACAGGTCAAATGGCAAATGTACAACATGTGCTACCTTCCCTCCGTAACCACGGTCAGTCCAACCCAAGGTCATCACGCAGCAGTTTAGAATGACACCCATGTATGCGCTGAAGAAGGGTCTCGACCCAAAACATCTCCCATTCCTTCTCTCCCGAGATGCTGTCTGACCCGCTGAGTTACTCCAGCATTTTGTGTCTACATTTCATGTATGTGCATCGGCAGAGCTGAGTTCTGGTGCATCATTGCCGTTAGTTTAATTCGGAGATACAACATGGAAACAGACCCTTTGACCTACTGAGTCCATTAATCACCCGCTCACAATAGTTCTATGTTATCCCACTTTCTCATCCACTCCCTACATTCGAGTCAATTTTACAGAGGCCAATTAATCTACAAACCTGCACATCTTTGGGATGTAGGAGGAAACCCATGCGGTCACCGGGAAAACATGCAAACTCCACACAGACAGCACCCAAGGATAGAAACAAATCCGGGTCTCCAGTGCAGTGAGACAGCAGCTCTACCAGCTGTGCCATTGTGCCTTCCTTGCTCACCCAAGGACAGGAGAATGAGCCTTGCACATCAGAAATCCTCCATTCAACCTGCTGCTGCTGTACATCGACATTCTCCAGAAATGGAGGTTCTATGACTTCAAAACCATTGCTCAATAAGTTACACATCAAGAAGAGAAATTCACCATGGCCATGGGTGTTCAAAGAAAATTAACGATCAAAATTTGGTCTGGATTACTTGCAGCAAACGGTGGAGAAGTACCACCAATGCCATCTCTGTAAAATTCTCTGAATCCATTAGCAGGCTAAATGAATGAGAATTCTCACCCAGGCACCAGCTGCAGCATCAAAGCTTGCACTTAATCAGCCCCAAAGGTCAGGCCACTGTATCATGTCCAACACGAGACTCCCAAAATCAGAGTTCCTGCACAGCAAGTGATTGGCAGCTAGACAGGAAAACAAATTCAAGAATATTCACAAATGTTTCCTGAAAAGTGAACACTCCCCACTGACGTGAATCTTGTCCCACAAACAATGAAAATTGAGCAGCAACATTTAGGATGTCTTTGAGAACCTCAAGTCATTAACACGTGTATACAAACCTCAGCATGAACAGAAGCAGGTCACCATTCCCAAATAATCCACTCATCCAGTTGTACACATGCCGTACCTTCGGCAGCATTGCTCGACGCTGATTACCACAAAACCCACAGAACTGGAACAGAGGCAAACCACTCGTGATTCAGCCCAAGATGATTGGTTTGTGCAGCTAGATTTATTCCTGGAATCATTACTACCAATTTCACCACCAAACACGCCAAGGTTTAGCCCGAATCTTGTAAAGTAAAATTCTGAATATGCAGAGGGACACAAAGTGCTGGAGAAACTCAGCAGGTCAGGCAGCATCTCTGGAGAACATGGAGGTGATATTTCAGGTCGAGGCTCTTCTTTACACTCTGCATATTCAGCATACGCAGGACTTTGGCAAAAATGTATGGCAGTGCAGATGTAGTATTGATTATAGGAAACAAAGTATTTTCTCACCAACTTTCTGCCTGCCATGTTCATGTTCTTATACACAGTTATAAGACCATCCCTCATCCTCCTACATTCCAAGGAATAAAATCATAGCCTGTTCAGACTCTCCCTATAGCTCAGGCCCTCGAGTCCTGGCTACATCATCATGCATCTTCTCTGCACCCTTTCCAAGTTAACAACATCCTTCCAATAACAGGGTGACCAAAACAGATCACAAAACTTCAAAGGTGGCCTCACCAATGTCTTGTACAATTGTAACATGAGCTCCCAACTTCTATATTCATCTTTGCATGATGAAGGCCCATATGCCGAAAGCCTACTTGACCACCCTATTTATTACCTGTGATGCCACTTTCAAGGAACTATGTAGCTATATTCCTAGATCCCTCTGCTCTACAATACTCTCCCGAGCCTACCATTCACTGAGTAGGTCCTGCCCTTATTAGACTTCCCAAAATGCAACAGCTGTGTGTTAAACTCTTCCTTTGAACTACATGCAGCCTGGATCACCTTGACAATAACACCCATGGCTGGATGCTATTTATTGACTACAGCTCAGCCTTTAACACCATCACACCAAATAAGGTATTGCTTAAACTTCAGGACCTTGGACTTTGATTGATTGAATGCTACAGAATGCAAAAGGCATTTTGGCCCACCGAGTCCATGTTAACCATTGATCACCTATTCTATGTTATCGCATCTTCGCATTTACGCCTGACACACCTGGCTAATTAATCTACAAACATGCACATTTTGGGATACGAGAGGAAACCAAAGCACCTAGAGGTCACAGGGAGAATGCGCAAACTCCACCCAGACAGCACCCGAGGTCAGGGTCAAATCCTTCACTTGTAACTGGCTTCTGGATTCTTTGACCATCAGAACTGCAGGGAGTGGTGACCATATTGACACGGCATTGCATTAGAAGGCAGGAAATATTGGCATGGATGCCTACTACCCTGGTCATCCCCTTTTCTCTCTTCTACCTTCCTAGAAAAGATAGAAGCTTAAGTGTGGGTGTCCCACTGCGATCCACCTCCTAAACCAGTCAGCTCTTTCACACCCCCATTCCCAGAGGTGCTGCCACCTACTCTTACCTCTAGCTGGTTCAGTTATTGTATCTTGATATTCTTTTGCACCATTTGGATTTTGTACTACATTCGTGCACCATTCAGTTTTTGCACGCCATTGTATTTATTGTCCCATTCATCATAACTATCAGTGTATTTGTTTACTCCAAGTTTTTAGTGCCCAGATGAGTGTGTGAATCACCTAGACACAGAAGGCTGCTTGCCAAATGCGGGGACATCAGATTAATACCAGTGTGGTTCCCAATGGTCAGTGTGGACAATTTGGGCCAAATGGCCAGTGTCCATGCTGTTTGACTATGGTGAGCCCTAAGCCCGAGCCTCAGCAAGATTATTGGAGCAGTGGGGAAACATTAGCTGTGTGCGTGATGCTGAATAATCTGGATTTTTGAATAGTCAGGATAGCAGGATATCCTGAATCGTCCGGATATCAGAATCTAACATAATTGGGGACCGCCATTCCTGTACTCCTTAAACCATGAATCACAAATAAGAAAAATACCATACACCCATAAATGCTGTCAGTTTATATGCATTATTCATGATACTTTACAATCCCAGAATTTTCACAATGTTTGCACTGCCTTCAAAATTCTCTAATTTCCTTCCTGTTATATTCCGTATAATTACCATTTTCAAACTATATTCAGGTGCACATAAGCTCAAAAATAATTTCAAACCCTCCCCAGTAAAACTAGATAACTTCCCTGCAAGGAACAATGGTTTTTTATTGTCACATATTGGCACAGTGAAATTCTTTTGCACAACCTACAAATGCAAGTTGTCAATTTTGGCACTGTTTACAAAGAAAAAGTCCAAAGTCCAGGTCTGGTCCATATGTTGGAAGCACTGGTGCGCCCCTGACCCAGGTAGGTTCTCGGCTGCTGCAGGCCAGCGACCAGACATCCCTCACCTCACCTTGCCCGAC
The DNA here is from genome assembly GCF_053455715.1 of Rhinoraja longicauda. Lineage (NCBI taxonomy): Eukaryota > Metazoa > Chordata > Chondrichthyes > Rajiformes > Arhynchobatidae > Rhinoraja > Rhinoraja longicauda. The sequence continues at coordinate 826,587 of NC_135955.1, read as the reverse complement.
TCTCTGTGTCCCAGGGGCACCTCCTGCAGCTGACCTTGAAAGAACTGGAGGTAATATCCCGGTCCCTCTCCTATCTCCTGTCTTCAGGGTTTCCGAGCTGCCTCCTATAGGCAGCAGCCTGCCGGATCATCCTTCTCGGTGACCACCAGGCCCTTGCACTCGGCAGCCACTGGGTCCATTCACATTCTCGGCTGACCACCGGTTGTTTGCGCCAGCCAGCGGGATCGCTCTTGGACATCCCCGCAACGGCCACCGGGTTAGATCTTACACGGCCTTGCAGTAGCCCCCCCTTCTGCACCCCACGCAGGAACCGCCTTTTTGTTCTGGATACGTCCTGGACCTTTTGAAATACTGTCTTTGAGGTCATGAGAGCTCACACCTTTCCAAGAACTGATCCAAATGCCCCAGGAATCTAAACCCTTCCCTCATTCACCATTGTTGCAGCCACGCATTCATCTCAATGTTCTGTAGTCACCAGCCAGTAGCAGTGGACGTAATCCAGAGATTACTGCTTTTGAGCTACTGCTTATTCGTGTTTTTTTTAAATTAGGATTTTACGTCTTTACCAGCTTTTGTTTCTTTAATCCAGGTTTTAAATGAAGTTCCATTCCACAGTTGCCATATGCGGTTTGAACTTGGTTCTCTCAGTTACTTGTCCGGTAATTTAACCACTGTGCAACCATCATACCTTTATTTCGTACAAAGTGCAGTCCAAAGAACATGAGATCAATATCATTTGGCATCAGCAGAAAAATGCAATATAAATGCTAGAATTGTAACTGCAAGCATCAAATGTGTTACACTTCCAATGGAATATGTTTGCATAACATGTTAATCCATTGAATAATGCAAAATGATTTGCATATATTTACAATCACTACTGGCTTGAGCACTTGCATGTCAGTCATGAAAAAACCCTTGCCTGGCTACAGAAAAATCAGCACATCAGATTTTAGTTCAGTAAGTCACAGACATTATGTTTGGCATCTGGTGTATTTCCAATCCTAAAACCCTAAATTTACAGCAGCAATACTTTGGCCTGTCTATCAAAAATCTGGAGTGAGTTCACTTTCTTCTAATAGATGGCACCCAAATTATACCAGCCACACACAAAGGGGGCAGGCAGTGAAGAAAGCCAATATGGCCTTCGTAACGAGAGGATTTGAGTAAAGGAACAAAGAGGTCCTTCTGCAGTTGTACAAGGCCCTGGTGAGACCACACCTGGAGTATTGTGTGCAGTTTTGGTCTCCTAATTTGAGGAAGAACATCCTTGCTATTGAGCGTAGGTTCACGAGGTTAATTCCCAGAATGGCAGGACTGTCATATGATGAAATAATGGAACAACTGGGCTTGTATTCACTGGAATTTGGAAGGATGAGAGGGGATCTTATAGAAACATAAAATTATTAAGGGATTGGACACGCTAGATGCAGGGAACATGTTCCCGATGTTGGGGGAAGTCCAGAACCAGGGACCACAGTTTAAGAATAAGGGGTAGGCCATTTAGTACTGAGATGAGGAAAAAAGTTTTCCCTCGGAGAGTTGTGAATTTGTGGAATTCTCTGCCGCAGAAGGCAGTGGGGGCTGATTCACTGGATGCATTCAAAAGAGAGTTAGATAGAGCTCTGAGGGATAGAGGAATCAAGGGATATGGGGAGAAGGCAAGAACGAGGTACTGATTGCGGATGATCAGCCATGATCACATTGAATGGCGGTGCTGGCTAGACGAGCTGAATGACCTACTCCTGCACCTATTTTCTTTACGTTAAATTGATGGCCCACCTCCCACAATTCAGAGGCTCCTTATTGACACTCAACTCTGCAGAATTATACAGTTCTTCAAACACAAGTGAAAACCAGTCTGATTGCCAAAAGGGTTGAGAGAAAGTGACAAACAACATAAGAAGAGTCTTACAGTGTGCAAACAGGCCATTTGGCCCACTTTTGGGATTATCCTTAATGTTACCCACGAGAGCCATCTCCTGTCTGCTTTTTGCCCTACAGTTTCCTTTTTTAGCTTGCTCCCCAGTTCAGTATCCATAAAAACCTTCTCCAACCACAATCTTCACTACAATTAGGTCAATCAGAACACAGCAACCTGTTGTTGGTACAATGGAAATCACCAATAAATACATCAAGGAGTGAAAATTATGTCCTATAATATTAAGTACATAGACTGATGGATCAAAAAAAGGTGAGAAAACACTATATTTATGCAACAATCATATTATACACAGAAAAATGAAATAGGGTGTAGCAAAGATTACACAAGAATCATACAGCATGGAAACAGGCTATTCGGCCCATCTCATACCGACCGAGTTATCCCATCCAAGCTATTTATTTTTGCTCGCATTTGGCTCATATCCCACCAAACGTACCTTTAGGAAAGATAAGCAGGAATTTCTATAGCCAGGGTATGGTGAAACTCCACAATTCATTGCCACAGATGGCTGCGGAGGCCAAGTCATAGGGAATTTTTAAAGCAGAGAATGATAGGTTCTCGATTAGTAAGGGTGTCAAAGGTTACAGGGTGAAGGGGGTGAAAGGACGAGAATGGGATTGAGGGGGAAAGATAGATTAGCCACAATTAAATGATAGAGTATGCTCAATGGGCCAAATGGCCTAATTCTGCTCCCATAGAACCTGTAAAACCTTTCCGATCCATGAGCCTGTCCAAGTGCCTTTCAAATACCTCAACTATCTCCTCTGGCAGCTTGTTCCATATACCCACCATCCTCTGAGTAAAACAGTTGCCCCTCAGATTTGTGTTAAATCTTGTCCTCCCACCTTAAAAGTAGACAAATCTATTTCAATAACTGCACTCTGTGGTATAAGAAAATAACTGCAGGTGCTGGTACAAATCGAAGGTATTTATTCACAAAATGCTGGAGTAACTCAGCATGTCAGGCAGCATCTCGGGAGAGAAGGAATGGGTGACGTTTCGGGTCGAGATCCTTCTTCAGTCTGAAGAAGGGTCTCGACCCAAAACGTCACCCATTCCTTCTCTCCTGAGATGCTGCCTGACCTGCTGAGTTACTCCAGCATTTTGTGAATAAATACCTTCGATTTGTACTCTGTGGTATTATACATTAAAATTAATTTCAAATGTTTTCAAGTTCGTGTTTACATATTTCTCTAAAAAGACTAATTTTGGATGCCACTATCAGCTTTAAACATGCATCAAATACTTTATACACCATGTGCAAGACCACAGCATTATCACCACTTTTTGAATTCTTAAGCACAATGGTAAATATTAGAAATGAACAGTACTTACAGTCCGTGAGGCTAGCAATCCCAGCAAGTGTGGTAATGGGAACATGAGGCATATCCCCATTCATCCTGAAGTTGTAGATTGTTTATGCACAGACAGTTCAGTTTAAGTCCCAGCCAACCTCACTTCACATCGCCCAGACACTGCAAAAGAAAGTCTTGCCATCAGTTTGGTGTAAAGTAGGAAACACAGAAACACAATTTATGGAACAAAATACTGCTTTAAATATTGTTCTATATTAAAACATTATACTAACATGTGTGGCCTCCCTCCTGAGCACTTATTCACCTTATTCAGCTATCTATTTTACTGATCAATGATTTGTGCCAAAGCAGTCCACAATCCAATTAAATACATTTTCCCTCAAGACTATCGTCATTGTGAACATTTCTCGTCCTCTATTCTTCTGATCTTTCTAATCAAAAGGAAAGAGGAACCTCAAGTTAGTATGATAACATGACATGACATGGTCAGCACATCACAGAAAGCAGTTGAATGACTGACATACATGCCAAAGAATAATTCTATTCTGTTGCCAATGGATTTAGGTTAAATGGATGGGATGTTAAATTTCAGGAAGCACCACAATGACAACATGGGAAATCCAACAGTTATTACTCTGAGAAATATCTTTATCAATCCAGAAATCCTGTTACTGTTGTGTTAAAACACATGCTCTTGCATGAAAAGCAAATTTCACATTATTAAAAAAAGTACAAATACAAAAATAAAATCAAAGAATCATGAAGGCTAATGATAACTGCAGTTAATAGCATCTGGAAAATGACCAATGCTCATTGCTAAACCGCTAATCACCAGGCCAATGTAATGTTAGAAATTATAGATGTGCATATTGCACTCTATGCAGATGTGTTTGTTATCTTTGTTTTCATAGCACATAACAGTACAGCATAAGAACAGGCCCATAGGCCTACAATGACTGTGACAAACATAATGCCAAGGCATACTCTTATCTGTCTGCACATAATCCACATCCCTCCATTCCCTGCAATTCTATATGCCTATCCAAAAGGCTCATAAAATGTCACAATCGTATCTGCCTCAATCACAACCCCTGTCAGTGCCATCGAATGCCACACCATGCTCTGTGTAAATAAACGACTCACATATCGCCTTTAAACTTTGTCCCTCTCACCTTAAAGCTCTGCGCTCTCATACTTAATAATTCAATCCTGGGGGAAAAGATTGTGATATCTACCCTATCCATGTCTCCCATAATTTTAAATACTATTATTAGATCTCCCCACAACTTCCAGAATTCCAGCGAAAACAATCCAAATCTGTTCAACCTCTCCTTGTAGCTGATGCCCCCTAATTGAGGCATCATTGGTAAACATCCTTTGCACCAAAGCTTTCACATCCTTCCTGTAATGGGGCGACTAGAACTACTCCAAATGCAGCCTGACCAAACTCCAATAAAGCTGCATCATGACTTCCTCACTCATATAAGACCATAAGACACAGGAGCAGAATTAAATCCTTCAGTCCATCAAGTTTATGCCGCCATTCAATCATGGCTAGTCTATTTTTCCCTCTCAACCCCATTCCCCTGACTTATACCCGTAACCTTTGATACCCCAAATATCAGCCTTTCATTATCCGATAGGTTTCAATGTGATTCCCCCATCATTCTTCTAAACTCCAGCAAGTACTTGCTCAAAGGCTTCAAAAACTCCTCATATGTTAACCTGATCATCCCAGGACCATTCTCATAAAACGTCTCGGTACCCTCTCCAAAACTGCTAACAATATTCCAAATGTAACCTCAGACTCAGCATTACATCCTTGTTTATATATTCTAGTCCTCTCAAAGTGAATGCCAACATTGCATTTGGCTTCCTTGGCACCAACTCAACCTGCAAACTAACCTTTTGGGAATCCTGTTCAACCCCAAGTCCCTTTACAAGTCCAATTTCTGAATCCTCCCCACATTAGATAGTAGTCTACACCTTTGTTCCTTCTATCAGTGCATGACTGTACATTTTGTTATGCTGTATTCTATTTGCCACTTCTTTGCCCACTCTCCCTACCTGTCCAAGACCTTCTATAGCCACCCAGCATCCTCAAAACTACCCGGCCATCATCTATCTTTGCATCATCAGCACTTTGCCACAAATCCATCAATATCATTAACACATAACATGATAAGTACCGGCTCCTACGCATACCCCTACAGAACACCACTGGTCAATGGCAGCCAACCAATAAAGTCCACTTTATTCTCACTCTTTGCCTTCTGCCAATGAGCCAATCTTCTATCCATGCTAGTACTTTGCCTCTAATACCATGGGCTTCTATCTTGTTAAGCAGCCTCACGTGCAGTACCTTATCAAAGGCCTTCTGAAAATCCAAGTAAACAACATCCACATACTCTGCTTTATCTATCTTGTTTGTAACCTCCTTGGAAAAACTCCAGATTTTTCAGGCAAGACCTCTCCCCTTAACAAAACCATGCTGACTTTGGCCTATTTTATCATGTGCATCCAAATATCTTGAATCCTCATCCTTACTGTTTTTGCAGGAGCGGGTAATTTAAAACCCGTCGGGGCCAGCCTGCAACACATATCTTCAAGGTTGGCAGAGGGGCGGCAGGTGAAGGAGAGTGAGTGCAGGGATTGGCTGAGGAATTTAATCAGCAAATCAGTAAGTTAGCTAATTAGTCAATTAGTCAATTCATCAGCTAATATAAGCAAGGTTGCTCAAGAGGAGCAGCCTTGTCGTGGGAAGTGCCTTGTGAGAAAAGTGCGGATCATTGGCTCGAGAGTCTTAGGCAAGGGGGCTGAGGGAGGAGACTACGCCACAAGTTGGAGAGGGTGAGACGCAGTGAAGAAAAGACAGGTAAGCTGATTCAGTGTGATGCTTGCAGGATGTGGGAGGTCAAGGACACCGCTGATGCCTCTGGCTGCTACAACTGTGGAAAATGTGTCCAGGTTCAGCTCCTGAACGACCGTGTTGGGGCACTGGAGAGGTAACTGGATGACCTCAGGATCCTGGACAGGACCTACAGCAAGATCGTTACGCCAAAGATATCGGAAGAGAGAAGGTGGGTGACAATGAGGAAGGGAAGGAAGCTTGGAGTACAGGAAACACCGGGATATGTACCTCTTGAAAACAGGTTCACTCTCTTGGAAGCTGTCGGGACAGAAGACACTGCCAGTCTGAACAGCAGACAGGTCTGCGAGTCAAAACGTGGCGCTGAAGCAAAGCCGAAGAGACGGACGTCAGGCAGAGCCGTGGTAGTAGGGGAATCCATAGTGAGAGGTACAGACAGGAGTTTCTGCGGCAACAGGTGGGATTCAAGGACGGTGTGTTGCCTCCCTGGTGCCAGGATCCAGAACGACACGGACCGACTGCAGAGCATCCTCAAGGGTGAAGGTGAGCAGCCGGAAGTGGTAGGGCATGTTGGCACAAACGGCATCGGGAAGAAGAGAAAAGAGATTCTGCAACGTGACTTTAGAGAGCTCGGAAGAAGGCTGAAATGAAAAGCAGAACCTCCAGGGTGGTTTTCTCCGTTTGGTTCCAGTTCCTCGTGCTGGTGAGGGCAGGAACCGGGAGATAGGGGATCTGAATGTGTGGCTGAGGTGCTGGTGCAGGGATTTGGATTCTTAGACCACTGGGATCTGTTTTGGGGTAAGCGTGAATTGTACAAAAGGGACGTGTTGTACCTTAACAGGTGGGGAACCAGCATTCTGGCAGGCAGGTTTGCCACTGCTACATGGATGGGTTTAAGCTAAATGGTGGTGGGGGAGGAGACAAATTCAGGGAGAGGGTGGAGAGAGAGAGGGGGTGGAGAGAGAGAGAGGGTGGAGAGAGAGAGAGGGTGGAGAGAGAGAGAGGGTGGAGAGAGAGAGAGGGTGGAGAGAGAGAGAGGGTGGAGAGAGAGAGGGTGGGGCGAGAGAGGGTGGGACGAGAGAGGGTGGGGAGAGAGAGTGGGTCGAGAGAGGGAGGGAGAGAGTATTAATCCAAGTCCAGAACAATTAGGAATATGTAAAAAAGTAGTAGTCTTACAATGACACAATGCTAGGTATTGGTATATAAAATCATGAAGGTCCATAGATATGCTCCCAATGGAGGAAGGAAGATTCATAGAAACATAGGAAAAAAAATAGGTGCAGGAGTAGGCCATTCGGCCCTTCGAGCCTGCACCACCATTCAATATGATCATGGCTGATCATCCAACTCTGTATCCCGTACCTGCCTTCTCTCCATACCCCCTGATCCCTTTAGCCACAAGGGCCACATCTAACTCCCTCTTAAATCTAGCCAATGAACTGGCCTCAACTACCTTCCGTGGCAGAGAATTCCACAGATTCACCACTCTCTGTGTGAAAAAAAACGTTCTCATCTCGGTCCTAAAAGACTTCCCCCTTATCCTTAAATTGTGACCTCTTGTTCTGGACTTCCCCAACATCGGGAACAATCTTCCTGCATCTAGCCTGTCCAACCCCTTAAGAATTTTGTAAGTTTCTATAAGATCCCCCCTCAATCTTCTAAATTCCAGCGAGTACAAGCCGAGTCTATCCAGTCTTTCTTCATATGAAAGTCCTGCCATCCCAGGAATCAGTGTATGGGAATGCCATTTGGACCAAAGATCAGGGGAACCACCTGAGGATGGTGAAACAATAATGTATTCAGATAAATTGAAATCTGAATAAAAGAAAGCTTCTGCCGTAGACATTTTGAGAGGAAATCTATTTAACTAATCACACTGAAGTAGTAAAGGTGGCTGATCAACACAATTTAGATGCTGTACAGAAATCCTATCAGTTCACCTCAACGAACACGCCTCTACCTAGTGGAACGTCCTCGCCCTCAGCAATATCTCTATTGATGTATATCTGTGTGTCACATGAGTCCCAGCTGTACCTATCTTTTTGTGGATTACATTGAAACCACACATTGTTCCACACATACCCAGGCACCATTCTGTAACGCTTTCTCTGTTACATCAACTACTGTTTGGGGGCTGCTTCTGCAACCGTGCAGAACTCGTTGTTTTCATCAATTTTATTACTCATATCTACCCTGTTCACAATTGTACTTGGACTATTTCTGACATCTCTCTCACAGGAACAGACTACCGATTGACGTCTACTACATTCCCACAGCTAACCCCCAATATGCTTTCCACTCTATGACTTCTGAGAGGCCCTCTTTCTCCAGTTAACATTGTTGCCCCACTGCTATTATGGATAGAGTCCGCACCCAAGTCTCCTCTCTATCTCGCAGTTCTGCTCTCCTTCTCTTTCTCCCAGACCGAAGGATAGAGATTTCCCATCTGCAACTGCATCCTTGACTCATGGATTATAACCAGTAAGGATAGATAAAACATCCCTTGGAATTATTCTCAACATCGGTGCTCCACAAGGCTGCCTTCTCAGCCCCTTATTATACTCCCAATGCACTTGTGACTAAGGCCAAATTATGTTACAACTCCATATACAAGTTTCTCTCTCAATCAAGTCAAGTCAAGTTTATTTGTCACATACACAATGTGCAGTGAAATGAAAGTGGCAATGCCTGCGGATTGTGCAAAAAAAGAATTAGTTACAGCATATAAATTAAAGTTAATACAGAGAAGACAAAATTTAGTCCCTGGAGTTATAATAGTTAACAGTCCTGATGGCCTGTGGGAAGAAACTCTGTCTCATCTCTCCGTTTTCACAGCGTGACAGCGGAGGCGCTTGCCTGACCGTAGCAGCTGGAACAGTCCGTTGCTGGGGTGGCAGGGGTCCCTCATAATCTTGCTTGCTCTCGATCTACACCTCCTGATGTATAGGTCCTGCAGGGGGGGCGAGTGTAGTTCCCATGGTGCGTTCTGCCAAACGCACTACTCTCTGCAGGGCCTTCCTGTCCTGGGCAGAGCTGTTCCCAAACCAGACTGTGATGTTGCCGGACAGGATGCTCTCTACATCCCCAGAGTAGAAGCATTGAAGGATCCTCAGGGACACCCTGAATTTCCTCAGCTGTCTAAGGTGGTAAAGCACTGCTTTGCCTTACCCACCAGTGCGGCAATGTGCGTTGTCCATGTCAGGTCCTCTTTGATGTGGACTCCCAGGTATTTAAAACTGCTCATCCTATCCACAGTAGACCCATTTATTTCCAGTGGCGTGTACGTCCTTGGATGTTGAGTCCTTTTAAAGTCCACAATCAGCTCCTTAGTTTAAAAAAAGCTGGTCACGAAGCAGGAGGATTACAGTGTATATCAAAGGTGTTAAAATGGTTGAGAGTTACAAACTGGAAATAATCTGCCACCACATTCAGCACCGCCTCTACTGCACTGTTATCAGACATTAAAATGGACTTCGTGCCCAGGGTAAATCCCGATATCCCAATCTTGTTACAGCCCTTGCACTTTTTCTAATCTGTACTTTCTCTATAACTGTAACACTATTTTCTGCACCTGTTTATTTTCTCTTTTGTACTACTGATGTACGCATGTATGGTATGGTTTACCTAAATCTCTGTACATGTGACAATATTAAATCAATACCAACAGAAGACAACAGAAGGGTCTCGACCTGTAACATCACCCATTCCTTCTCTCTCAAGACGCTGCCTGACCCAGAGTTACTCCAGCATTTTGTGTCTACCAACAGAAGGCAACAGTGCAGAAAGACCATTTTCCACTGGCAGACAATGGCATTTTTTACGTCAATACTGGGATACTTTAAATATAGCAGTCAATAACATGGAAATATTTATAGAATCATAGAGCACTGAAACAGGCCTTTAACTCAACCCAAACAAGCTAGTCCCATTTGCCTACGTGTGGCCCGTATCCTAAACCTTTCCTATCCATGTACCTGTCCGAGTGTCTTTTAAATGCTGTTATAATCTAGTATCTACCTCAGCTGCTTTGGCAAATCATTCCATATACCCAACACCTGTCCAATGGCAAAAGCAAATTTCCCAAAAACTGAACCCTCTTCAGGTGTAACCATCTATCTTGTATATATCCCAACTTCCCCCAGAAGAGTTCTCAATGTCCTCAGAGTCTGAATATTTCACCCTTGCCTTATCTCTTCAGCCTCACCGAGAAATGCATTTATAATATAGAGTTTTAAACAATCATCACTGAAGAGGAGTGGACAGTGTATAAAGCCTTAATAAACATTTGGACATTATCCGTTTCATGTTCTCAGAGAACCTTAAAGTATAATAAGGAGACCGACAAAGATTTACTCTAAGAAATTAAAGGATTGGTCACAAGATTTTGAATCACAAATTGTTTTGAAAAGCCATCAGTGGAAATTAAGGCTGAAATAAACTCTCCTCCAGGCTGGAACCAGAATGGCACAACACAAAATAGTGCCCCAACATACCATCCTCAACTTAATTTAATAATATCTCAGGAAATTAGCATACTTTTCCAAGACACTACTGTGTCAGAAGCAAAAAATGGTGGCCGAATGTAGTGAGATATGAAAACTCCATTGGCATCCAGGACCTCAATGACAGGTGTAAGAATTGGCTAACTAATTTTTGCACGTTAGAATCGTAAACCAGTTGTTGCCAAGAAAGGCCGTGTAGCCATTAATTCTACGTCAGCAATTCCTGAAGCAATCCAGTCAGTTTCATCCCATGGCTTTCTATTTAGCCATGCAAACTATCTTTCCATATCGCTATCAAATTCTTTGCCAACTTGGCTTGGATCCAATGGGCTCTAACCTTTTGGACCAGTCTTTATTGTGGAATCCTGTGAGAAAGCCTTGCATGTATTCCATTTAGTCCGAGTTACCTCTTCAAAAATTCAATTAGTCCCACCAAATGGGTACTGACTAACATCTAAATTAACCCCACCCCTCAATTTTTCATCCAACAATTTCTCTACCACTTTCATTAAATCTATATATATTCTACATTATCTTTTATGGGGAATAAAATATTATAATACCAAGATAGCTTATGCTATGAAACTAGGTGGAAATGGGAGCAATAAAGATGCAGAGAGATTTCAAGGAATGCAGGCACACGCAAAGTATTGTGTGCAATTGTAGTCAATTTACATTAAAAAAGTGTATTATATCTCCAAAAGTGCAGAGAAAATTGGGCAGACTGGTTTCTGGCACAGCAGATCTGTCATACACTAGGCGTCTATTTGAGAATTTAGTGGGTTGGATCGCAATGACGGGATGGAGTGCAGGATAGAAAACGTACTAATACGGCCACAACTTCCCCATCTTCAGCATGACAAATTAAATAATTATTGAATTCAGGAAGTATGGTTTACATGCCCCAATCAGCATCAATTATGCCAATGTGGAGATGGTTGAGAGCTTCAAGTTCATAGTCATAAATATCACCAACAATTTGCCCTGGACAAACCATATTGAAGCGATGGCCAAGAAGCACATCAATGCCTTTACTTCCTCAGAAAACTGAAGTTGTTCAACATGACTCCAAATGATAAAATACATCTCTTGATGCTCCTGAACGTATCATCATCAACTTCTGCGGATGCACTGCAAAAAGCACCCTATTGGAATGCATTGCAGCTTGGTTTGACAACAGCTCTGCCTGAGACCACAAGAAATTGCTGAGTTGTGGATGTGACCCAGTCCACCAAGCAGAGCAACCTCTCTCCCTCCACAGTCTCCATCTGTACTTCACACTAGGGAAATCATACAATGTAATCAAGAATCTTTTTTCACCCCATCGGGCAGAAGATACAAAAGCTTGAAAGCCCATACCTCCACATTCAGGCACAGCTTCATCCCGTGTGTTATTGGACAACATTTTCCTCCCATAAATTAAAGGTGAAGGCCCAATCTTCCAATCTACTTCATTGGGGGCTTTCTTTTTTTTTTTGCTGCAACTATGATACTCTAATGTTGTAACACTGTATTCTGTACTCTGGTATTTTTCTTTTGCATTATCTGTTATATTTGCATATGACTTGATTATACTCGTGGATATTATTATTTTACTGGATAGCACACAAACAACGCTTTTGTCGGTACACATGAAAATAATAATCCAACACCAATACCAATAGAAGAATGAAGGATGACATTGAATATACAAAATTCTTAGAGGTTTCAAAAAATGCATAGGTTAGTAGGTTAACTGGCGAATATTAACCAGCGTGTGGATAACTGGTTGAAACTGGAGATAGTGTCATATGGGACAGAAAGTGGCCTTGAGCACAAATCGTCCGTGCTGACCGAGATCCCCCACAGAGATGGTCCCATTTAACCGTCTTTGGCTATATCCCTTCAAACCTTAGACAGTCTGAAGAAGGTTCTCAACCCGAAACGCCACCTATTCCTTCTTCCAGAGATGTCTGGCTCACTGAGTTACTCCAGCATTTTGTGTATCTTCGGTGTAAACCAGCATCTGCAGTTCCTTTGTGGTTCCTTTTTCCTTTTCCCCTCTCACCTTAAACCAATGTCTTTGGATTCTTTATTCCCTAACCTTGGTAAAAGTGTCTATCCTCTCAATTCCCCTCATAATTTGATACACCTCTTTAAAATCACCACATAGCCTCCTGCCCTTCAAGGAATAAAGTCCTAGCTCGTCCAATCTCTCCCTATAAGCTCATGTCCTTGAGGCCTGGCAATATATTATCCTTTTAAATATTTGCACTCTTTCCAGTCTAATGGCATAATGGAGAGAATAAAATAGGATTAGCATAGGCGTATAAAATTAGTCTTTGACGATAAGCTCAGCACCGACTCCTTGAGCCGAAGACCTTGTATCCATATTGTATGTCGCTGGTTTGACATAGATCTAGGTAAAATGTTTCCCAGCCACTGAGGTGGTGGTGGAGCATAGAAAATAGGTGCAGGAGGGGGCCATTTGGTCCTTCGAGCCAGCACTGCCATTCATTGTGATAATGGCTGATCATCTACAATCAGTAACCTGTGCCTGCCTTCTCCCCATATCCCTTGATTCCACGAGCTCTATCTAACTCTTTTAAATTCATCCAGTGAATTGGCCTTCACTGCCTTCTGTGGCAGAGAATTCCACAAATTCACAACTCTCTGGATGAAAATGTTTATTGTCACCTTAGTTTTAAATGGCCTCCCCTTTAGTCTTAAGACTGTGTGCCCTGGTTCTGGACTCCCCCAACATTGGGAATATTTTTCCTGCTTCTAGCTTGTCAAGTCCCTTTATAATTTTATACGTCTCTATAAGATCCCCTCTCATCCTTCTAAACTCCAGTGAATACAAGCCTAGTCTTTCCAATCTTTCCTCATATTGACAGTCCCTCCATCGCAGGGATTAACCCCGTGAACATATGCTGCACTGCCTCAATAGCAAGGACGTCCTTCCTCAAATTAAGAGACCAAAACTGCACACAATACTCCAGACGTGGTCTCATCAGAGCCCTATACAACTGCAGAAGGACTTCTTTGCTCCTGTACTCAAATCCTCTCGTTATGAAGGCTAACATGCCATTAGCTTTCTTCACTGCCTGCTGTACCTGCACGCTTACTTTCAATGACTGGTGTACAAGGACACCAAGGTCTCGTTGCACTTCTCCTTTACCTAATCTGACACCATTGAGATAATAATCTGCCTCCTTATTTTTGCCGCCAAAGTGGATAACCTCACATTTATCTACATTATACTGCATCTGCCCACTCACTTAACCTGTCCAAGTCACCCTGCAACCTCCAAACATCCTCTTCGCAGTTCACACTGCCACCCAGCTTTGTGTCATCTGCAAACTTGCTAGCTAGTCCATTTCATAGTTGGATGGCAGATTGTAGGTGCTTTATTTCATGTCCCTTTGGGAATCAGTGAGATCACTAACATGAGAATAGCATCAGCCCTCAAGCATAAATTTCATATGCATATCAAGTTAATTTTTTCGCAGGCCCCAAACACCCATCTTTGGAAAGAAGGGGAAATATTTTTACTTGATAGACAGAACTGGCAAGGTGGAACAAAATATTTAGATTTTTTCAATATTTTAACAAAATCACTGCTCCCTCAAATCTAACTTTGACAGAATGGAACTTTAGGGCCTGTCCCACTTAGGCGGTCTTTTTGGCGATGTCAAAGTCGTAGCAGATCGCCAAACTTTTCTTTTACCCGACGACAATGCCGAGTCAGGTCGAGATTACAGCGTCTTCGGAAACATCGCGAAAATTCCCACGCTGTCAATGTTTCTCCGGCTTCCTGGTTTTCGCTGAAATCACTGACAAGTCGGTAAGTACTTGAGAGTTTTGAACTATAACACCTTGTATGGGTTACTTAAAAACCAAGCTTCACTGTAACAAGGAATAAACTGGATTTACTTCCAGTTTACTAATAGCTGTATTTAAAAAAATAATTTTAAAAGACGTTCAGTGGATTTTTGTGAAAATGTGTGGGCATTCTTTGAAAATGTAAGGGAGATGCATATCTGGTTTCTTGATTGAATATCTGGGTTTGGAGCACACTTTAAATGTAATGGCTGAGGCCAAAAACATCGCGGAAATTCCCACGCTTACCTGACCGTCAAACTGTCGCCTCCAATCTACCTGTCAAATGTCCTGACGGTAAATAAATCGGTTAAACACAAGCATTTTATGGTATTTTCAAATGACTTTACTTATTTTAATATTATGTGCTTCTAAATGTATCTTAAGTGAACCTATCAAACCTGGGGACAGCATGCAACAGCGACCGCAATAAGCTACGATGCCTGGCGACAAGCCAGCTGTCACCGAGAGATTTCAAACTGTTTGATTTCTCAGCGACGCGCCGAGATCCACTACGATCCACTACGATCTTTGGAAGACTCATCACGATCACGCCCGCGACACCCCGGCAAACGTTCGGCGACAGCCTAGTCGCCGGTAGTCGCCTTAAAATCGCCTAAGTGGGACAGGCCCTTTTAGTATGCCTGATTACTGCACAAGGAGTGGCATAGGCCTGCTGCCATTAATCCATTTTTATAATCTGCAACAGACAAGAGAGGAAATGAAATAATAAAATGCCATAATATCTTGAGGGCACTATCTGAAATAGGTACAAGGGATCAAGTAGACTTCTGGGTGAAAATATTTTTCCTATTCCGCCTTCTCATACTTCTCCGAAATGTAAATCACGTTTAAATTACCTTCGAAAATAGGCCTCGACAATTCACTTGACCTGTGTTGAAGTGAACTGGGAGGGTACACTGGGAGCAGTAGTTACTGGGCAAGTCCACATCAGACAAGTAAGAGTTGTTTAAAGGCCAGCTGTTGAAGTTCAGAACCAACAAGTTAAGGAGGGGGATAAGGATGGCAAAGCGAGAGAACCTTGGACTAGCAAAGAAATTGTAAAAGATAAAGGAAGTGCATGCAAGGATTAAGAGCAGGGACCTCCAAACTTTTCAGCATGAGGGCCACATTATATATTTGGCATATTTTTGCGGGCCGTAGGAAAAAATAAAGAAATGTCAGTTTTATAAATTTAATGAGGTTTATATAGCAACAAATAAATAATATTCAATTTTTAAAAAGAGCTTGAAATATTGGAATATATTTCTACCGTAGGTATACAATTGTTTATAAAAGAGAAAAAATACAGTGACCACCAGTGGGTAGGCAGGCAGACAGTATATTGGAGGAACAGCATCTCATATTTCGCTTGGGCAGCTTGCAGCCCAGCGGTATGAACATTGACTTCTCCAACTTTAGATAGTCCCGTCTCTCTCTTCCCCTCCCCTTCCCAGTTCTCCCTCTATCTTCCTGTCACCACCTATATCCTTCCTTTGTCCCGCCCCCGACATCAGTCCGAAGAAGGGTCTCAACTCGAAACGTCACGCATTCCTTCTCTCCTGAGATGCTGCCTGACCTGTTGAGTTACTCCAGCATTTTGTGAATTTCGATTTCTATTCTCATTTGAACATTTCAGTTAGCCTTACATTAACTGCATTTCATTTACACTAGTTAGCAGAACACTCTACACATTTTGAAATGTTGTAGACTTTTCACATTTCGAGGAGTGATATGTATGTGCTATTGCACTCAACGAAGGATATTTTTAACCACATAGCAGCAGCATTATTAACCTTCATCTCAGAATGTGCACATTTAAACTGTGGGTTAAATGAAACAGGAAGAAACAAATAAAAAAAATATGCAGGCGTTAATATGCAAAATTTCTTCCTTGAGCTGAAAAATTATGAAGGATAACTATTAATAAGGCAGGTGAGACCTGTGCGTTACTAGTTTTAAATTTACTGCAATTATCCATAAATAATGCTAGCAAATTCCCATGTGTACCCTTTTAATTTCCATCACAAGAGCTCTAAAAACATGAAAAATAATAAGTGCCTGGCGGTCAGTTCTATGTAATAATGCTGAATTTAACAGGGAGAATATGTTTTCACTAAAATCAACAAAAGCATTTCAGGAAATCATCCATTAGTCAGGAGTTTTACACACCTGATTGTGAACAATGTTTTATTCCTTACTTCATGTAGGATACAAGACAGCATACCAAGGAGATCAAAATCTACATGATTTGTGGGCAGCAGCAAAAGAGTTCTGGACAAAACTGTTAAATCGGAGAATTATTTCATGCTGGATATCAGGCATATAATTCCATTCCTCCTTGAGAAATGTGTGAAACTTAGACCAGCCTTTACTCTTCAGATCATGCTTCAAGATGAATAAAACTAAAATCACTTTTCATGAACCAACCTAACCACATCAACCAACCACAATTTCTTTCATTTCATATTTTCACCCTGCACCAATGCTTAGTTAGTGTTGATTACCATATTAGATCACCTCACTTATTATGCATGCTGCACATTCCACATGTGTTCCAGTCCGGATCTTCATCCCTACCTAGACTATGTAAGCTGCCTTATGCTGTCTCACAGCAGACTAGATGCTGACTACGGAGACGATAGCATGTAATGTTTCCTCCGCTTGTGTTACAATAAAACTATGAGTTGTTACTCCTGTGTATGGGTTTGATTCCAACAACATGGTTTTAGAAGTTTTGAACCTTTTAATCGCCGAGTTTGGTTCCGGTTTATTTTACCTAGTTTTCTTTTCCTGCTCGGTTTGTTATCCCGATATGGCTGCTACGTTTCGGAAGCCCGATCCGCTCGTATTTGATGGCGACCTCGCTGACGCATCTTCGAAGAGGACTTCAATGTATATATCCGTGCAGCCCATCATGCTGCACCACCAGATATTCGTGCATCTATCCTCAACTTGGCTGGTACAGAAGCCATTCGACGTGCACACTAAGTTCCATTATGCTCCAGCCCAGTTAGATGACGCGGGCACAGAGGTCATCCCGGCAGAATCTATAGACGATCCAGCCTGCCTCCTCAAAAAGTTCAGACAGCTGTGTGAGCTACGCACCAATCTCGTAATGGAGCGCCAGATTTTTTGTGTGCAGCCAGATGCAAGGTGAGCCAGTGGAACCCTATATCAGCTCTTTAAAACATATTGCTAGCCGATGCGCATTCGAAAGCTTGTGCGACAGTCTCATTCGTGACAGACTGGTATATGGTATTCTTAATGACAAGGTGCGGGATGAACTTGTACGTGATGCTGACCTCATACTGGAAAGGGCTGAGAATCGCTGTTGTGTTGCAGAGTTGGCAGACGCGCACACTAAAACTCTGGGACCGGTTCCCACTCTGCTTATGTAACTGTTGCCAGCACGTTTTACCGGGTTCAGCGCCTGCCTTCGGAAGTGCCCGGCAGAGCATATACCAGATTCATTAATAAATGTGGGAACTGTGGAGGTTCGCATGTTGCAAGTCGTGAACAATGCCCCGCTTTTGGAAAAATCTGCAATTACTGTAAACGCAGAAATCACTTCATCCGTTGCTGTCGTTCCCGTGGGAACAGACCTGAAACAAAGCACCTGCTACAGCCAGAACATTCCCAAGTTACTTCTATGACATCCCCGATCCGATCGTCTCGCCAATGACCACGCCACCTCGGCTCCTGCCATGCTCTCCAGTCCGCTGCAGGCGATGCAGCCTCACTCTTCTGAGCCTGTTCCACCACCATTCTCATCGGTGATAGAAAGAAATGCGGGACTGTACCGTACACGTGCAGGTCGCATCTGCCGGCCTACCATAAAGTACCAGGCCTAACATAAAGTACCAGGGCTCTGTGTGAACTGCCTTTGGTGTCATTCTCTGTCAGCTTGTTTATACTTGACACATATAATCAAATATAATCGGTGGTACATATATTTTGCAAGTGACCACCATATCTATATCTATTTTATTATTAATTCCTTAAGAGGAAGGATGTAGATTACCATATTACATCAGCACACTTATTATGCATGCTGCACATTCCACATGTGTTCCAGTCCGGATCTTCATCCCTACCTAGACTATTGTAAGCTGCCTTACGCTGTCTCACTGCAGACTAAATGCTGACTACGGAGATGATAGCATGTAATGTTTCCTCCGCTTGTGTTACAATAAAACTATGAATTGTTACTCCTTGTGTATGGGTTTGATTCCAACAACAGTTGGTACCGTAGAGATCATGTTACATAGAATAGAATAGAATAGCCTTTATCGTCATCCAAAAACATGTTTTGGACGAAATTCCGTTACCCGCAGTCAACAATAAGAAACAATAAAAATAAAGCAATAAAACACACAATCACAAAACCAACATAAAACAAAAAAACATCCATCACAGTGAGTCTCGTCCAGTCACCTCCTCACTGTGATGGAAGGCCAGAATGTCTTTCTCTTCCATGCCGTCTTCTCCCGCGGTCAGGCTGTTGAAATTGCCACTTTGGGGCGGTCGTGGCTCCCGACATTGAAGCCCCCGCCAGGCGGAGAAAATCCCGCGGCCAATTCCAGGCCGCGCCGACCCGAGCCCCGCAGCGGGCCGACCCAAGCCCCGCGATTGGGGGCGGGCGAAGACGCTGCCGGAGCTCCCGATGTTGGCCCCCACCCAGGGACCCGCGAGCTTCCGACATCCACGCGGCCCGCGGCCGAAGCTTCCGAAGGCGAGGCGCAGCCGCACTCGCAGCGCCACCACAGCCGCCGTAGGCAGCCAGCTCCGCTAGTGGTGAGTACAGTCCGGTCCACGGGCTCTGCACTGCCACATAAATGAATCTCCATTCACAACTACAAATCTTTGTTTTCCTGAAATGAGTTCAGAGCCCGGGTGACAGCGTCTGTTGTGGACCTGATGCAATGGTAAAAGGACTAAGGCCCCTCTCTTGCTACGATCATCAGGCAGGAGGCACAAAACCCCTGAGTTCACACACCACCATGTTCAGGAGTAGCTACTTTCCTACATCTGTCGAGTTCTTGAACCAACCAGCACAACCATTATCCTACCTCAGTGAGAGAATACCTTGGGCCCCATCATGTATTTGTTTTAGTATTTGAGTTTTGCATTAATTTTTGGCACTTCCATTTCACTGCCTTGAAGAATTTGTGTAATTTATGTACAATTTATTTTTTGGTGTTATTCGAGTCTATATGCCTGTGAATTTCTGCAAGATTTTTGTTGTACATGTAACTCATCATACTTGGGATAGGACAATAAACTTGACTGTAGCCTGTACTGCCTGACTGACCGTATAAAAGAAAACTTCTGAACAATGGATAGTGAAAGGTTATTTCTCAAAATAGAATTCAATGACATATTCAGCATTTCATAGGCCTACCAGTCACAATAACAAGGAACTCCACTGTTGCACAAACTTATTTCTAAATAGTTTGTGATGAGAAGTAAAACTTATGTTCCCTATCTGCAGGCAGAGCCAATAGCACACTTTGGCGGCACGGTGGCGCAGTGGTAGAGTTGATGCCTTACAGTGAATGCAGCGCCGGAGACTACGGGCGCCGTCTGTACGGAGTTTGTACGTTCTCTCCGTGTCCTGCGTGGGTTTTCTCCGAGATCTTCGGTTTCCTCCCACACTCCAAAGACGTACAGGTACGTAGGTTAATTGGCTGGGTAAATGTAAAAATTGTCCCTAGTGGGTGTAGGACTAGTGTTGGTGTGCGGGGATCGCTGGGCGGCGCGGACCCAGTGGGCCGAATGGCCTGTTTCTGCGCTGTATCTCTAAATGTAAAAAAAAATTAAAATCTACACCTGCCACCCACAAATTTAAAATGCAAACACAGCAATTCTTTGAATTTAAGATAATGCACAGGCCCTTCCATGTGCAGAGCTAATACTTGCCATGAAGAATAGCAAGCCAGTCTCTCTCTAGTGGAATAAGCTGCACAGAAATGAGCGAGATACATTTTGCTCAGCATTTCAACAACTTAATAAAATATTTCCTGAGAACAACAATGGTTCAGTTGGTAGAGTTACAGCCTCAGCACCAGAGACCCGGGTTCGATCCTGACCTCAGATGTTGTCTATGTGGAGTTTGCACGTTATCCCAGTGACTACATTGATTTCCTCCCACATCTCATAGATGTGCGAGTTTTCAGAGTTGCCCTCTGTAAAGTTGGCCCTAATGTCCAATATTGCAGCAGGAAGATGTGGAGAGCTATTCAGGAAGGTTTAATCTGGCAGGAACACAGGTCCCAAGTTATTAGAGTAACTGATGAGAAAATTGAAGCAAAGAGGTTAAAGTTAGCAAGTCCATTGGGCAGGAAGTTCTGAGAAGTTAAACTGAATCGACATTCATGCAAGAAGCCTGACAGGCAAGACAGGTGAACTCTGGACTTGGAATAGCACATGGGATTATGATATTATAGCTATAAAAGAAACTTGTTTGTGGGAGGGGAAGGACTGCCGGCTCAATGTTGCAGGCATGACAGAAATGAAGGTAAGAGCAGAGGGCGAGTTGAACTATTACATAGGAAGAACACCTCAGCAGGCCAAAGAGGATATTCTGCGGAAAACGTCCAGTGAATGGAACTTCGAAATAAGGACGATCAAACTCATCTAGTTTCATGAGATTAGACGACAACCAGCTCACCAATCAGCAGAAATTGGAAAAGTAAATATGTAGGGAAATCACAAAATAGTTATAATAGAAGATTGTTTAGTTTAGAGAGACAGCATAGAAAAAGGCCCTTAGGCCAACACCAACTAGTTTGCACTCGTTCCAGGTCATTCCACTTTGTCATCCACTCCTTAGATAATTTAAACTTCCTAATATTAACTGGGACTGCCCTTGTGTGAACAGAAACCATGGATGACAAGGGATATTGAGTCTCTAGACAGGAAAAAGGAGCCATGTTGCAGATATAGAAACCTGGTATCAAGCGAGTCCCTCGAGTACATGGGAGTAAGCATGAGGTGGAAATTAGAACAAAATCCCTGTAGATAAGGTAAAGAGAATACTGGAGAGTTCCATAGGTTTTAAGACCAAAAGTAACTAGGGAGAGAAGAGGGCCCTTTAAGAACCAGCATGGTAATCTGAGCAGAAGCATGGGAGATGAGCAAGGTTTTAAATGAACAAAGCTATATTTAACATGAAAGTCATGGAGCTAGTGAACTTAGGGATCAGAACTGAGATATCCAGAAGCAGGTCAACATTACAAAAGAAGAGGTGTTGGCAGTCTTGAGCAGAAGCAGATAAATTCTTACGTGTGACCAGCTATATCCTAGGACGGCGTGGGAAACATACAAAACTTGTTCCACGTATCTCCTTTAAACTTCGCCCCTCTCACCTTAAAACTATGTCCCCTAGTCTTTGATATTTCCACCCTTGGAAAAAGTTCTCTCTGTAGACCCCATCTATGACTTTCATAATTGTATATACTTCTATCAGATCTCACCTCAACCACCCCAGCGTTCCAGAGAAAACAAGTCTGGCCAACCTGCAACAGTCTGGTAAACCTCTTCTGTGCCCTTTCTAAAGGCTCCATATCCTTCCTGCATTGGGGCAACCAGAGCTGCATGCAATATTCCCAATGGGGCCCAACCAAATTCCTTTAAAATCTACATTGTGACCTTTTAACACTAGTATTCAATGCCCCGACAAATGCCTCCTTTACCACTCTATCTACTTGTATTGCCACTTTCAGGGAGTTATAGATGTGGACGCCAAGTTCTCCGTACATAAATGCTGTTAAGGTCTTGCCATTAATGGTACATTTGACCTCCCAAAGTGCAACAGCTAACTCTTGCTCAGATAAAAATATCTGCCATTTTTGCATCCCACTGCACAGACCTCAAGCCTGAATATTGTCCTTTGACCATTCTGTCTATCAGACATTTCTGAATCCATAAGACCAAGTCATTGTGAATTCCGTATATCTTAATCTTTTAGATTACCCATTCATGAGGGACTTACTGAAGTGTCTTACTGAAATCCATACAGACAACATCCAGCAACCCTCCCTCATCAATCATCTTCATCATCTCCTCAAAAAACTTGATCAAATTCACAACACTAGACCTGCCAAAGGACAGGCAGCCACCTCCAACGGGATCCCACCAATAGACACATCTTCCCACCTTCACCCCTTTCCACAGAAACTTTTCCCTCCCCAACTCCCTGGTTAACTCATCCTTTCCCACCCCAACCACCCCCTCCCTAGTTACTTTCCCCTGCAACCGCCCTATACCTCCTCCCTCAACCATCCAAGAACCCCGACTGTCCTTTCAGGTGAGGCAGAGATTCATTTCCACCTCCTCCAACCTCATCTACTGCATCCGCTGTTCCAGGTGTGGACTCCCTATACATCAACGAGACCAAGCGCAGGCTTGGCGATCATTTTGCTGAACACCTCCGCTCAGGCCTACTTTATCTCCCGGTTGCTTAACACTTGAACTCCCCCTCCCATTCCCACACTGACCTTTCTGTCCTGTGCCTCCTCCACTGTCACGAGTAAGGCACAACGCAAATTGGAGGAACGGCATCTCATATTTCACTTGCGCAGCTTACAACCCAGCTGAAGGGTTTCAACCCGAAACGTCACCCATTCCTTCTCTCCAAAGAAGCTGCCTGCCCCGCTGAGTTACTCCAGCATTTTGTGTCTATCTTTGGTATGAATTATGACATCTCCAACTTCAAGTAACCCCTGCATTCCCCCTCTCCATCCCTCCCCCACCCAAGTTGCACCAGCATCTCGTTCTGACCTAGCAAAGAACTAAAAATGGCCTGTTTCCTTTATCATCATTACTTTTTTGCATATCTTTTATTCATTTGTTCTATATCTCTCTATGTCACCGTCTACATCTCTCGTTTCCCTTTCCCCTGACTGTAGTGTGAAGAAGGGTTTCGACCCAAAACGTCACATATAGAAACATAGAAAATAGGTGCAAGTGTAGGCCATTTGGCCCTTCGAGCCAGCACAGCCATTTAATGTGATCATCCAAAATCAGTACCCCGTTCTTGCTTTCTCCCCATATCCCTTGATTCCATTAGCCCTAAGAGCTATATCTAACTCTCTCTTGAAAACATCCACTGGCTTCTGTGGCAGAGATTTCCACAGATTCCACAACTCTCTGGGTGAAAACTTTTTTCCTCGTCTCAGTCTTAAATGGCCTGCCCCTTATTCTTTATCTGCGACACCTGGTTCTGGACTCCCCAAACATTGGGACATTTTTCTTGCATCAGGCCTCTCCAATTCCATAGAAAATAGGTGCAGGAGGAGGCCATTCGGCCTTTCGAGCCGGCACCGCCATTCATTGTGATCATGGCTGATCGTTCACAATCTGTAACCCGTGCCTGCCTTCTCCCCATATCCCTTGATTCCACCAGCCCCTTACGCTCTAAGTTATCTCTCTTAAATCCATCCAGTGATTTGGCCTCCACTGCCCTCTGTGGCAGAGAACTCCACAAATTCACAACTCAGACCAACTCTCTGGGTGAACAAGTTCCTTTTCACCTCAGTTTTAAATGGCCTCCCCTTTATTCTAAGACTGTGGCCCCTGGTTCTGGACACGCCCAACATTGGGAACATTTTTCCTGCATCTAGCTTGTCCTGTCCTTTTATAATTTTATATGTTTCTATAAGATCCCCTCTCATCCTTCTAAACTACAGTGAATACAAGCTTAGTCTTTTCAATCTTTCCTCATATGACAATCTTTCCTCATAGAATTCCTTAAGAATTTTATATGTTTCTGTAAGATCCCCTCTCATTCTTCAAAATTCCAGTGATATTTGCGACAAAGACCCATCATTTATTTATTTGCCTCTATACTCCACAATTTGAGAATTGTAATAGAAAAAATCACATGTGGTTAAAGTGCACATTGTCACATTTTATTAAAGGCAATTTTGATACATTTTGGTTTCAACCATGTAGAAATTACAGCTATGTTTATACATAGTCCCCCCACATTTCAGGGCACCATAATGTTTGGAACACATGGCTTCACAGGCGTTTGTAATTGCTCAGGTTTGTTTAATTGCCTTCTTAATGAAGGTATACAAGAGCTCTCAGCACCCAGTCTTTCCATCACATTTGGAAACTTAAAGCACACGGTATTGTGGGTTCAGTATTGATGTGGATAGAGAATTGGCTGGCAGTCAGGAAGCAAAGAGTAGGAATAAACGGGTCCTTTTCAGAATGGCAGGCAGTGACTAGTGGGGTCCTCAGTGCTGGGACCCCAGCTATTTACAATATATTTTAATGAATTGGACGAGGGAATTGAATGCAACATCTCCAAGTTTGCGGATGACACGAAGCTGGGGGGCAGTGTTAGCTGTGAGGAGGATGCTAGGAGGCTGCAACGTGACTTGGATAGGTTAGGTGAGTGGGCAAATGCATGGCAGATGCAGTATAATGTGGATAAATGTGAGGTTATCCACTTTGGTGGCAAGAACAGGAAAGCAGACTATTACCTGAATGGTGGCCGATTAGGAGAAGGGGAGATGCAACATGACCTGGGTGTCGTGGTACACCAGTCATTGAAAGTAGGCATGCAGGTGCAGCAGGCAGTGAAGAAAGCGAATGGTATGTTGGCATTCATAGCGAGGGGATTTGAGTATAGGAGCAGGGAGGTTCTGCTGCAGTTGTACAGGGCATTGGTTAGACCACATCTGGAGTATTGCGTACAGTTTTGGTCTCCTAATCTGAGGAAAGACATTCTTGCCATAGAGGGAGTACAGAGAAGGTTCACCAGATTGATTCCTGGGATGGCAGGACTTTCATATGAAGAAAGACTGGATAGACTCGGCTTGTACTCGCTGGAATTTAGAAGATTGAGGGGGGATCTTATAGAAACTTACAAAATTCTTAAGGGGTTGGACAGGCTAGATGCAGGAAGATGGTTCCCGTTATTGGGGAAGTCCAGAACAAGGGGTGACAGTTTAAGGATAAGGGGGAAGTCTTTTAGGATCGAGATGAGAACGGTTTTTTTCACACAGAGAGTGGTGAATCTGTGGAATTCTTTGCCACAGAAGGTAGTTGAGGCCAGTTCATTGGCTATATTTAAGAGGGAGTTAGATGTGGCCCTTGTGGCTAAAGGGATCAGGGGGTATGGAGAGAAGGCAGGTACGGGATACTGAGTTGGATGATCAGCCATGATCATATTGAATGGCGGTGCAGGCTCGAAGGGCCGAATGGCGTACTCCTGCACCTATTTTCTATGTTTCTATGTTTATTGCTGTTTATCAACATGAGGACCAAAGTTGTGCCAATGAAAGTCAAAGAAGCCATTATGAGACTCTCTATAATAATTCTCTCTATAATAAAGAAAAAGCCCCAAACACCTGTCCGACAGATCAGAAACACTCTTCAGGAGTCAGGTGTGGATTCGTCAATGACCACTGTCCGCAGAAGACTTCATGCACAGAAATACAGAGGCTACACTGCAAGATGCAAACCACTAGTTAGCCGCAAAAATAGGATGGCCGTATTAGTTTGCCAAGAAGTACTTAGAGCAACCACAGTTCTGGAAAAAGGTCTTGTGGACAGATGAGACGAAGATTAACGAAGATCAGAATGATGGCAAGAGCAAAGTATGAAGGAGAGAAGGAACTGCCAAAGATCCGAAGCATACCACCTCATCTGTGAAACACGGTGGTAGTGGTGTTATGGCCTGGGCATGTATGGCTGCTGAAGGTACTGGCTCAATTATCTTCATTGATGATACAACTGCTGATGGTAGTAGCATAATGAATTCTGATTTCTTGTTTTTACACCTTACCCTTCCATATCTCTGTCTCCCTCTCCCCTGACTCCCAGTCTAAAAAAGGGTCTTGACCTGAAACGTCACCCGTTCCTTCTCTCCAGAGAGGCTGCCTGCCCTGCTGAGTTACTCCAGCATTTTGTGTCTATCTCAAGAAAACACGTGACGTTTCAAGTCACGACACTTCTTCAGACTGATCGTGGTGGGGGGAGGGGAAGAAAGTTGGAAGAGAGGAGAGCCAGGACAGTGCCTGGGAATTAATAGGTAGATACAGGTGCATCCTGTTTTTGATAGGGAGATGGAAAGACAAAGCTCAGATGAAAAGAAAGGCATGAGACAAAAGAATCTAAGTAATTGTGAAGCTAGAGGAAGAGACATACATAGAATAGGGAAATGGGTGAAATAGGTGCAAGGGCAGCACGGTGACGCAGCAGTAGAGAGGCTGCCTTACAGTGCTAGAGTTCGATCCCGACTATGGGTGCTGTCTGTACATAATATGAACATTCCATTTGTGACCTGCATGGGTTTTCTCCAGGTGCTCCAGTTTCCTCCCACATTCCAAAGACGTTCAGGTTTGTAGGTTGTGTAGGAAAATAACTGCAGATGCTGGTACAAATCGAAGGAATCACAAAATGCTGGAGTAACTCAGCAGGTCAGGCAGCATCTAGGTGAGAGGGCACGGGTGACGTTTCGGGTCAAGACCCTTCTTCAGACTGAAGAAGGGTCTCGACCCGAAGCGTCACCCATTTCCTCTCTCCTAGATGCTGCCTGACCTGCCGAGTTACTCCAGCATTTTGTGATACCAGGTTTGTAGGTTAATTGGCTTGGTAAAATTGTTAATTGTCCCTAGTGTGTGTAAGATTGTGTTAGTGTGCAGGGATCGCTGTTCGCAGCGGTGTGGGCCGAAAGGGCCTGTTTCCATGCTGTTCTATGAACTCTGGGTGGGGCACGGATGAGAGGGGGTGGGGAAGGATGGGATGGTGTTGCTAGCTATATAAAAATGGAGAATTCAACAGTCGGCGAGTCTACACTTGGTCTCACCAATGTATAGGTGGCCACATCGGGAACACCGGATGAAGTGGACAAGGTTTGGTGAGGTGCTCGAGAATCTTTCTGGCAAGGAAGGACTGCTCGGGCCCCTGGATGGAGCACTTTGCACTGTTGGAGCACAGCGGGTTAAGCAACATTGGTGGAGGGAAGTTACAACATTTCTGGTTGGGGCCATTTTTCCAGTCTATTTCACTTCATCAATACTGAGCCTGGGTTCATCTAGCAATTTTATTTTGTATGCACAATACTTTTGACGACTCCCCAAAAATCAAATGTTTTATAACACTCACAGCATGGCTGTAATGATACAAAAATGTCTCCTGACCTTTGGAAAGACATTAGAGGCTACCGTGATCTGAATTTGGGTTGGATTGTTTTAATCCGGTAGCCAGGGAACGTGTGCCATTTAACACAAAGCTTTCCAAATTTCTCGTTCATTACCAATCTCAGTAAGTTCCATAATAGACGGCATAATTTTAAAGGTGAGGGGAAAAGTTTACAAGACATGCGCAGGGTTGATTTTTTTTAAAACACAGCGAGTGTAAGATGCATGGAGCACATTGACTGGGGTGGTGTGGAAGTAAATGCGATAATAGAGTTTAAGAGGCATTTGGATACACGAGGAGTGGAGAGATATGAATCATACAAGGCAGAAGGGATTAGTATGATTTAGCATCATATTCAGCAGAGACCTCACAGGCCAAAGGTCCTTTTCTTGTATGATACCATTTTACATTTATGTTATGGAAAATAACATTTTTTAAATTGAATTAAATGCCACATTTGCACAATGTTTCTCATCTTGACTGTGGTCTAGAAACATCAGCAAGGTTTTTGCTTCAACTATATATCTTAAAAGAAAATTACAATTCCCAACATCAAGGGCTCGAAGGGCTGAATGGCCTACTCCTGCACCTATTGTCTATTGTCTATAAGAGCCACCAAATCTAAGTAGGCTGCAATTCCCTTTCCGAACCTCCATATATTTTTAAAATTTTAAGAGGGACGGACAGAGTTGACGTGGGTAGGCTTTTCCCCTTGAGAGTGGGGAAGATTCCAACAAGGGGACATAACTTTAGAATTGAGGGACAAAAGTTTAGGGGTAACATGAGGGGTAACTTCTTTACTCAGAGGGTGGTGGCTGTATGGAATGGGCTTCCGGTGGAAGTGGTGGAGGCAGGCTCGATTTTATTATTTAAGAGTAAATTGGATATGGTATATAGGTATATGGTATATGGTAAATAGGTATATGGATGAGAGGGGATTGGATGGTTATGGTCTGAGAGCAGGTAGATGAGACTAGGTCAGAGAGAGTGGTCGGCGTGGACTGGTAGGGCCGAACGGGCCTGTTTCCGTGCTGTAGTTGTTATATGGTTATATTTGGAACATTGCATGCATCGCCTCCACCATATCCCCAAGCCCATTCCCCCTTCAGCAAACTAAACCAGATGATCTACATATTAAATGAAGATAACCATCACACAGCCCCGTTGGCCCACAATGCCCATGCCAAACTTGTTGCCAGGTTATGCAAATCTCCTCCTGCGTGTGACATATATATCTCCATATTCGCATACCTATTTATAAGTATTTTCAATGCTGCTATTGCATCTGCTTTTACCACCACAGCTGGCAAGAGTGTTCCAGGTGTGTTCATCTCATTTATACTTTACCTCTCTGATCTTACAGTGATGTCCTCTAGTTTTTGATATATCCACTCAGAGGAAAAGGTCTGTCTCCCAATTTTATATACTTCCATCAGGTTTCCCCACACCAACAATCCAGACAAAATAGCCCAGGTTTGTCCAATCTCACCGGATACATAATACCCTCTAATCCAGGCTGCATCCTGGTAAAGCTCTTCTGCATCCTCTCCAAAACCCATATCCTTCCTGTATTGGGATAACCAGAACTGCACACACCTCTCCAAATGAGGCTTGACCAATATTTTGTAAACCTGCCACGTGAAATCATGACTGTTATACTTAATGGCCAATGAAGAGAGCAAGCATACCATACACCTTCTTTACCCCTCTATGTCCTTATGTAGACACCTTTGGGGAACTATGTACTTGGCTCCCAAGATCCCTGTGTACATCAATACTGATAAGGGTCTTGCCATTAACTGTATATTTTCTTCTTGTATTCAACCTCTCAAAGCTTGTATTAATCTCCATCAGCCATTTTTGCACCATAAATATAACCGATCTCTTCTATATCCCATTGCATTCTTTGACAGTATTCCTCATTGTCCACACCTCCACCAATTTTGGTGTCATCATTAACCAATCCATCCTCATTTACATCTAAGTTGTGTATATACCACAAACAGAGGTCCCAGCAGTGATCCCTATGAAAGACCACTGGTCACAGGCCTCGGGCTAGAATATCCTTCTATCACATAATGGTAAACCAGTTCCAAATCCAAACTACCAAATCACCATGGATCTCATGCATCTTAATTTTCTGTAGCAACCTACCATTAGGTATTTATCAAATGCCTTACTAAAATCCACGCAGACAACACCCACAACCCTATCCTCATCAATCACCTTTTCCCCCAAAAAACTCAAGTTAGTAGGACAGGACATGCCACAGACAAAGCTATGAAAGATATGCAAAAAAAGTAACGATGATAAAGGAAACAGGCCATTGTAAGCTGTTTGTAGGGTGAAAATGAGACGCTAGTGCGACTTGGATGGGGGAGGGATAGAGAGGGAATGCCGGGGCTACCTGAAGTGAGAGAAATCAATATTCATACCACTGGGCTTAAAGCTGCCCAAGCGAAATACAAGAGATGCTGTTCCTCTAATTTGCGTTTAGCCTCACTCTGAAAATGGAGGAGACCGAGGACAGAAAGGTCTGAGCAGGAATGGGAAGGAGAATTAAAGTATCCAGCAACCGGAAGATCAGGTTGGTTCAGGCGGGCTGAGTGAAGATGTTCCGCGAAACGATCGCCCAGTCTACGTTTGGTCTCGCCGATGTATAAGAGTCCACATCTTGAACAACGGATACAGTAGATGAGGTTGGAGGAGGTGAACCTCTGCCTAACCTGAAAGAACTGTCCAGTACCCTGGACAGAGTCGAGGGAGGAGGTATAGCGACGGGTGTTCCATCTTCTGAGGTTGCAGGGGAAGGTACCTGGGGAGGGGGTGGTTTGGGTGGGAAGGGATGAGTTAACCAGGGAGTTACGGAGGAAACGGTCTCTGCGGAAGGCGGAAAGGAGTTGGGAAAATGAGACTAGTGGTGGGATCCCGTTGGAGGTGGCGGAAATTTCAGAGGATTATGTGTCGTATGCGACGGTTGATGGGGTGGAAGGTAAGGATTAGCGGGACTCTGTCTCTGTTACAACTAGGGGGAGGGGGAGCAAGGATGGAGCGGCGGGGTACCGAGGAGACACGAGTGAGGGCCTCATCTATGACGGGAGAGGGGAACCCCTGTTCCCCAAAGAATGAGGACATTTTGGATGTTCTAACATGGAACAGCTCAATTTGAGCGCAGATGCAGCGTAGATGGAGGAATTGGGAGTAGGGGGATAGAGTCTTTGCAGGAAGCAGGGTGGAAAGAAGTGTAGTCGAGATAATTGTGGGAGTCAGTGGGTTTGTAATAGACGTCAGTCAATAGTCTATTTCCTGTGATGGAGACTGTGAGATCAAGAAAGGGGAGGGAGGTGTCGGAAGTGGTCCAAGTAAATTTGAGTGCAGTTTAGAAATTGGTGGTGAACTTGATGATGTCCATGAGCTCTGTATGGGTGCAGGAGGTAGCACCGACGCAGTCATCAATGTAACGGAGATCGGTCATAACCTCTACCTTTTCATCGGTCCTTCCTTTTATTGACCTGCTGCTCTGATTCCCACCCTGTTCCCAATCTAGTGCTCCCGAATAGCACCTGCGAATCTCCATGCAATTATATTGTTTTGCCCGCAGGTCAGGTGCAACCTGTCTTTCTTGTATAGGTCCCAATGATCTCTATAGCTGAAGCTCTCGCCCCTGCACCGCTCCTTGGCCCTTTTTCTTGTATAAGCTCTCCAAATTTTAGCTTATCTAGAATCTGCATCTGCAGCAGGGAGCAGAGGCAAAGCTACTTGAGTGCTGCCTCGATGCTTCTTCAGACTTTCTATGCTTCCTGAATGGAGCTGGTACATTTTACACCCACCCTATGGCCATTAAAAATGCTTCAACCTTATTTTCAGCAGGGCATCTGACTACCACCAACAAAACATTTCATCCAAAAAATATGCATAAGTGACAGTACACCTCTCTTTCACCAAGTGCTGGGCGAATTATGGTTGATGCTGACTGAAGCACAGATCCACAATTTTGTATAAAGGTACAAAAGAACCAGAACCCCTAATAGGGAGGACATGAACAACTGGCACATATTGGAACAGCACCTGTTTGTAGCTCTCCATCTCAGACCATTCAGAACTAGCAGTGTAGTCAAGACACCGCAGGAACAAGAAACTGAAGCACAAAAAAGCTGCTGAAGAAACTCAGTACGTTCGGCAGCATTTGAGGAGATAGTCAAGAGAGTCAAGAGTATTTTATCGTCATATATGTCCCAGATAGAACTATTAAATTCTTACTTGCTGCAGATTATGTAAACATAGTACACTGTAAACAATATAATAAACAAGGAAAAAGTTCAGTGCGTACACATTAAAAACAAAAAATAATAGTGCAATAACAATAATAGTATATGTAGTTCAGAGCTTATTTGAGGGTGTAGTATTTAATAGTCTAATGGCTGTTGGGAAGAAGCTATTCCTGAATCCTGACCTTACAGTTTGCAGACTCCTTTCTGTACCTTCTTCCCGATGGCAGGGATGAAATTAGTGTGTGGCCAGGGTGGTGTGGGTCAGTGAGTATGTGGCCAGGATGGTGTGGGTCAGTGAAAGTGTGGCCAGGGTGGTGTGGGTGAGATGAGTGTGTGGCCAGGGTGGTTTGGGTGAGATGAGAGTGTGGCCAGGGGGGTGTGGGTCAGTGAGTGTGTGGCCAGGGGGGTGTGGGTCAGTGAATGTGTGGTCAGGGTGGTGTGGGTCAGTGAGTGTGTGGCCAGGGTGGTGTGGGTCTCTAATGATGCTGGCTGCCTTTTTTGGGCAGCGACTCCGGTAAATCCCTTCGATGGTGGGGAGGTCAGAACCCGTGATGTACTGGGCAGTGTTCACTTTTTGCAGTAATTTTCGCTCCTGGGCATTCAAGTTGCCGAACCAGGCCGAGATGCAACCAGTTAATATGCTGTACACCTGTAGAAGTTCAAGAGAATTCTCTCTGACATACCGAATCTACGTAATCTTCTCAGGAAGTAGAGGCGTTGATGTACTTTCTTTATAATTACATCAGTGTGCTAGGTCCAGGAAAGATCTTCGGAAATATGCATGCTCAGGAATTTTAAGCTTTTGACTCTCCACCATCGTCCCGTCGATATAGACAGGTTTATGGGTCCTCATCCTTCCTCTTCCAAAGTCCACAATCAGTAAATGGACAGTGAACCTTACAGGTCATGTTCCTTCATCTGAACTAAAAATGAACCGTAATCCCTTCATTGCTACCCCTAAACCCTAGAACCTACCACACAACACAGTGAAGCAGCAACACCAAAAGGACTGCAGTGATACAAAACAGCAGCTGATCACCAACATTAAGGCCAATTGGGAACATATAAAAATTGCTGGCCATGCCAGCAATACTAAAGTTGCAAAGAATATGTGACAACCAGCGTGAGATTGTTAAAGGCAAAAATTTCAATCCCCCATAGACAGAGCTACTGCCAAATGACAATAAAATGGCAAACATGATATCACTGTGCAAGAAGAGGCAATGACATGCTGAAGATTACAGGCAATGAATTTAACATTTGCAATGGAGATGCTTAATCAAGGGAAATAAATTATCCAAAGTTTGAGCTAACAAAGGAACTAGTTCCAATTTGATAACGGCAAACAGTGCCTTTCATAACCACGCTGATTTTTTTTTGTTGCAATTAAGTATTGGCGAAAGATAAAGGAGTCACATTGGACAAGAAAAAAGAATTAGGCTGCCTGGCCCAACATGCAATATGATCATGGTTGATCTACTCCATGCCTCATCATCTCTCTGTGCCAGTTCACATAGCCAGAAATTATCAGATACTTCTAATACTTATCTACCTCAATATTCTTCTGATGATCGGGGCTCCACAACCTTCTGATATGGAGAATTTCAGAGGTTCACCGCAGAAGAATCCAAATGGATTTTCAAAAGATATTGGTCCCACATAAAAGCCTGGTTGGCAAAATGAGCTCCATAGAATAAAGAGGTCAGCAATCGCATGGGTGAAGATTGGCTCAAGGACAAAGCTGAGAATCATATTAATCTGTTGCTCACATCGAAGACAGTAAAATAGCGTTGCCGCTCAGATGTCAGTGCTAAGACCATGTTATTTATAAATTATAATATATACATAAATAAAAATATTACGCTCTGACATCTGAGTGACTATATAACTGCAAAAGACCGAGAATGTGCAAACAACTGGCAGATGAAATTTAATACAGAGCAATACAGTGATGCAATAAAGAACAAAGTAATATAATAGACTAGATCTACAAAGGGTCCGAGTATGGAGCTACAGAGGGACCTGGCGTAAAAGTTCATAAATCTTCAAAGGTGGCAGGATATGTTGGAAACCGATAAAGCATATGGCTTCTTAGATATAACGCATTAAGTGCTTGTGATCCACTGACTTACTATCCACAGATCCCCATACTCACACGGTCAGCATTACTGGATGGTAATCATTGTGCGTTCCCCCAGAGCTGTCCCCTGCAGTGTCTAGGAATTCAGTTTGCCATTAGACAGATTGCATTTAATATCATTTCCCAGGAACGAAGCATGGGTCAGCTATGCAGCTGAAGCCAAGAAGCACAGATGTGTTTCTGCATATTTTGACTGTTATTAGTTATTGTAGCCTTTGTCATTGCCAACTGCCTTAGTGGTATTTGCAAGATATCTGTGTACCTAACACTCACAGTTAACAAGGGCTTGGTGTAATTAGAGGATAAAGTACAAATGTAGTGGATTATTATGACACATTGATTAGGCCACAATTGGAATCACATCCAATTCTTTCTGTACACTTTAAGAAGAATGTAAAAGTGCAGGAGTAGGTGCAGAACAAATCTGCTAGAATGAGTTTGGAGATAAAGTATTCCATCTCCAAGGTTAGGCCAAAGTTAGCAGGTAGATTTAGATGATTAAGGACAGGAGGTGGCCTTGAATGGAGCATAATGCACAGACTGGCTGGGCTCAATCACCTTTTTCCATTCATCTTCTCTAAGCATACAAAATTATGTATGGTTAACAACGGCAAATATTTTGCCAACCGACATGCACACCATAAGTTCCAGCAAGTGACTAGTGGCATCAAGGGAGCAGCTATAAATGTCTCCCTTTGACATTCCCAGGACCCCCATCATCAACAAGCACACACCATTAGCCAAAATTTAAACCGGACTAATCACACAAATGTTATGACTACACGAGCACGTTAGAGACTGGGAATCCAACAGAACGTTGGCAGATGAAATTCAATCCCTATAAATACATGGTGATGCATTCTGGGAAAGCAAATAATGGTTGGATATATATCCAGCAAGGGAACTGCTAAGGAATACTGATTACCCGAGACTTAGGGATCCAAGAGCATAGTTCGCTGAAGTTGGAATAAAGGTATATATAGACGTAAAGGAGGCACGTGACATTCATAGGTCAGGGCATAGAATAGCAATGTTGAGACATCACATTGCAACTTGGTTAGGCCGCACTTGCAGTATTGTGTGCACTTCTGGTTGCTGCATGATGGGAAGGATGGGATTGCACTGAAGAGTGCAGAGGATATTCACCAAGATGTTGCCATGATTAGAAGACTTTGGTTGTGGAGAACGATTGGACAGGCCGTGTTTGTTTTTCCTGGAGTTGATGCTGAAGAATGTCCTGGTAGAAGCACATAATTTAAAAAGAGGCATAGATAGGACAAATAGTTGAAATCTTGTTCCAGTGGTGAATATCAAAAACAAGTGGCCATGGGGTTAAGGTGAGTGGAAGAAGTTTGAAAAATGAGGGTGGAGTACTTTTTGCACAGGAATGCACAACCAAATGGTGAGATCAGACACAATTACCACATTAAAGATCACTTAAAAATGCAAGATGTAGAAGATTATGGCCCTAATGTTCTCTGTTCTAATGCTGACAAATGAGATGTATGTAGATAGGCAAAAAAGTTGTATTGAGGTGCTAGGCTGAAGGCCTCATGTCTATGCTCTATGACGATAATCACTCAGAACTAAATCAATACTCCTCCTTCGTCGCAAGATAAAATTCTGGAAAGCCCAATAGCTCGAAGGGTTACAGCCGTTC
The DNA here is from genome assembly GCF_053455715.1 of Rhinoraja longicauda. Lineage (NCBI taxonomy): Eukaryota > Metazoa > Chordata > Chondrichthyes > Rajiformes > Arhynchobatidae > Rhinoraja > Rhinoraja longicauda. The sequence continues at coordinate 790,862 of NC_135955.1, read as the reverse complement.
AAATCAGCAGCAAAATAAATGCGTTACAAATGCTGGGACTGCCAGCAAGTGTAGTAATTTTTAAAAATCAGATAGCTCAGGGACCAGGGGTCACAAATTCAATGTGATGGCAGAAGATGCAAAAAAGATGAGAGGAAAACAAACAGCTTTTTATTTTTAATAAGAGCAATTCCCATCTGGAGCTTACCAAGTCTTCCAAGATGGCAGACGCAGTCTTACATCATGCAACATCAAAGTGTATTTTCAGTCTATACCCTGCCATCTAGAAACATAGAAAATAGGTGCAGGAGGAGGCCTTTCGGCCCTTCGAGCCAGCACCGCCATTCATTGTGATATGGCTGTATAAGAAAATAACTGCAGATGCTGGTACAAATCGAAGGTATTTATTCACAAAATGCTGGAGTAACTCACCAGGTCAGGCAGCATCTCGGGAGAGTAGGAATGGGTGACGTCTCTGATATGGCTGATCAGCCACAATCAATAACCCGTGCCTGACTTCTCCCCATATCCCTTGATTCCACTAGCCCCTAGAGCTCTATCTAACCCTCTCTTAAATCCATCCAGTGATTTGGCCTCCACTGCCCTCTGTGGCAAAGAACTCCACAAATTCACAACTCTCTGGGTGAAAAAGTTCCTTCGCACCTCAGTTAAATGGCCTCCCCTTTATTCCAAGACTGTGACCCCTGGTTCTGGACTCGCCCAACATTGGGAACAGTTTTCCTGCATCTAGCTTGTCCAGTCCTTTTATAATATTATGTGTCTCTATAAGATCCCCTCTAATGCTTCTAAACTCCAGTGAATACTCGAAGGATTACAGTATTGTATGGGGGAATAACCCAATTTGCCCCTTTTCCCCTCTATTTCCCTGAACCACTGCAACTTAGAACAGTACTGCACACGAACAAGCCCTTCGGCCCAACATGTCTGCACTATGTTGTCAATTTAATGAATCCTTTATTACAGACATGGTCTGTATCCCTCGATCCCTTACCTATTTGGTTCTATCTAATTCCTCTGAAAATGGTACTGGTATAGGTTTATTAGTGTCACGTGAACGAAGATGCAGTGAAAAACATTCCAGGCAAATAATTTCATACACGAGTATCACAAGTACTGAAAAAGAGAAAATAGGGTGCAAAATATATTGTTACATCTACAGAGAAAGTGCAGATAAAAGAAAATGCACAAGCCATAACAAAGTTGATCGAGAATTTATCCCTAGCATAAGATAGGTCAATTCAAGAGTCTGACAATAGCGGGGAAGATACTGTCCAGAATCTGGTGGAACACGCTTTCAAGCTTTTGTTATCTTCTGCCAAACGAGAGGGAGAAGGTTGCCTAACCAAGCTGTGATACAAATCAATAGGACACTTTCAAAAGTGCTACTGTAAAAACTGACAACATGCTAAATTTCCTTAGCCTATTGATGAAGTAGAGGTATTGCTGTACTTTCTTGGTCGTAGCACCAATGTGGTTGAACCAGAATAAATTTTAGGTGCTATTCACACCTAAGAATTTCTAAGCTCTCAACCATCTCTACTGCAGCATCACTGATACAAACTGGGTCTTCCATCCTGACTCACTCCTTCGGTTTGCAGACATTGAGAAATAGATTGAGGTCATGACATGCTACTAAGCTCTCCATCTCCTTTCCATACTCGGCCTCACACACTGTTTGAGATTCGCACCCAATGGTATAATCTGCAAACTTGTAAATGGCATTAGAGCTGAAATTAGCCAGTCATGAGTGTACAGGGAGCATAGTGAGGGGCTAAGAATGAAGCCTTGTAGTACACCGTTGTCGAGTGTTATTCTGGAGGATGTTTTGCCGCCTGTCCTTACAGATTGTGGGCTATAGGCCAGGATCTAGTTGGGGGGGGACGAGGACGAGGACGGGGGGGGGGGGGGACGGACGCATGTTGTGGAGTTTGATCAGAATTATGGTGCTGAAGATGTATCGATACTTAACAAATAAGGAATTTGACATTAGTGGCTTCGTTATCCAAATGTTCTTGAATTAAGTATAGTACCAGGGAGATGGCAGCTGCTCGGTTGCAACATACGTATGTCGTCTTTATATCTGCTTCTATCGCTTCCTCTGGCAGCATGTTCTAGGTACCTACTACCCTGTATCTGAAAGAAACCTGCCATGCAAACCTTCTGAAGCTGGAGCCGAGGCAGCAGCACTACCTCCTGATTCACCATGCCACTCAAACTTAATACACCTCAACTGACACTTTTGTGAGTATAACTAAAGAAGGAGCAAGGGGAGGAAAACAGGAAGTAGCCTCTGCACCATAATAATTCAAAGCATTTGCTGGAAATCTCAGGTCATTTTGTAATAGACTGATAACCATAAGATGTGTAATACAATGAAGGTTCTGATTGATTCAGGCTGTTCCCTCTCACATATGCTAATCCAAGTTTCCACCTTCTTGTTTTTACTTTAGCATGCTGGGAAAAACACTTGCACTCCTTAACAGCACAGAAACTGAGATTTAATGTTTTTACATAAGAATGTAGACGTGTGTAAACTGGCGAATCCTCAAATCATGCCTGTGTACTCCAATTACAAATAATACATGTTCTTCTCTTTAAGGCTGAAATGTAATAAAACTTTTAAAATCATTTGAAGGCTTTCATGTCAGAGACCAACACACGATTGGACACTACAAGTGTAAGAGGACAGATTTTTTTAAATGAAACACTAGTTTAAAAAATACATTTCTCAGAGTTAACCCTAGAATATGTCTTTTGACAATATTTCTCAGCCAGTATAAATTTTGTAAATATTTATAGAATGCATGATTACAGTCAGGAAATGCTGCAGCACAAGTATTGTAGAGAGATCAAATACAATTTCTGGACAAGTCAAGTTTCAATCAATTCCTTCAAAAGTTACAAGTACGAGAAATAAGATTCGTCCAGTTGATTTCTGGGTATTTATAGTGACGATATCCCGTCCAGATTGCAACGTGCGACAGGAGATATATTCCTGTTCAAATTTATTAACTGGTCCACGCATTTGAAGTTGCTAACATCATGCCGAATAGATACCATACAACAAGATGAAGCTTTAGTGTTTACAAACAATGAACCTCGGCACCCGTTTACACTGCAGTGTACCGAGTCAAATATTGATACAATAGTTTCGCCCACACAAGTACAGCAATGACGCACTAGCGTCCGGCCACTGAGATGTACACCAACAAGGTATACACCCATCAACAGATGTAAATACTTCCACACTAAAATTTCAGGAATGCATATTTACGTTGTATGTCTGAATCTCTCTCTCTGCCGGAGTGTACACTTTAGTGAACGTAGACAACACACTATCTTTCAACTACTAACCTTTCTATTCTCAGACAAGTGAAACAACTATAAGCAACATTTTACTTTCACTTCACCAGCCGAGTTGTCCTTTCAAAAATTAATCACATTAGCAGCTGCAACAGCTGTTCTGCATTTACCGGCTGATCTTTTCAGACACCGACAGACAATGCCAACGGCTTTCGTCGGCGGTGTCGAGCCGGGGAACGTAGCTGAATCAGTCCTAATCGCCCGGAGTCGGTTGCGTGCAATTAATTATGGCCACCCAGGTGTCCACAGCCTGGCCAACAGCTAGATCTTGTCCTACTCTCTCAGAGATGAATGGACCACGGACAACCCACCCGCCAGTCCGGACCAAGGTTGTACCCGACTTACAGGCCTCGCCAGCCGCAGGCCGACCTCCTCGGAGCAGAGCCGCCGCCATCGCGACACTCCCGCTCCCTCCAGCTCGGCCCAGAGTACGCGAGCTCGGGGCTTGATGCTGGCCTGCGGTTAAACACCCCCCCCCGCGGGCCGAGCGAGGGAGGCCCGCCCACGGCGGCGTCCAGCAGCGGCCAGCAGCGGCCCCGGGCCTGCGCTCCCCGCCCACTCCCCCCGCCGCCGGGCCGGGCCGCGCCGCACTTCCTCCTGCGGCCTAAAACCAGCGCCCGGCCGCAGGTCTCAGACTCTGCCCGGACAGCCGCCATCATCGCCGGCTCGGCGAGAGCGGAAGGGCCCGAAGGCGGACGAGAGGAGCGACTAGGCCCGAGGTCCGGGGCCTGGCCCGCTCGTTGCCGCCCGCTGCCGCCTAGCAGGAAGCGGCGGGGCCCCCCGCGCTCGGCGCTTTACTTTACCTGAGCTAGAAGCCGCTGTGGCCCGGCGGCCGGGGCGAGCCGTTTCCTCCGCTCTCCGCGGCGATCAACAGGGCGGCGGGCAGAACAACAACACTCGGCGGACATGAAGGAGTGAACCCGCGGCGCGCTCCCCGCCCCCGGTGCGGCCCCGGCCCCGCGGCCTGCGCCCCCGGCCCTCGCGGCTGCTCACGCTGTGTGGCGGCGGCGCTGTGCGGGGCTGTGCGGCGGCGGCGGCGGCGATGGTCGCGGCTCCCCTCTCTCGCAGACAAAATGCCGACCGGAAGTGAACGAACAAGCACGAGCGGAGCGGGGGGGAGGAGGAAGAAGGCGCCAAACGCAACACTTCCGGCTGCAGCGCCCCCGCGTGCCCGCGTCGCCACTACTCGGCTCTGGCGGCGGCGGACAAGGCAGCGCGCACGCGCAGTCAGTCCGCCCGCCCGCCCATCGACGCGCACGCGCACTGACTCCCGCCCGCCAGCCCGCCCGTCGACGCGCACGCGCAGTGAAGCCTCCCGTCCGCCCCGCGACAGCAGGCCGGCCGGAGACGGCGGCGCGCGTGCACGGTCAGGCCGGCCGGAGACGGCGGCGCGCAGGCGCAGGTTTTGGCGGGAGGGTGATTGTCCGCGCCGCTGTCGATGGAGATCAGCGCCTCGCCTCATCGTCGAAACATCAGGCTCCAATCCCTGCACTCAACCCCAACTCTCCTCACAATTCGAAGTATCGTGTTTCTACGAGTGAGGTGTTCACTCCTTTCTACGAGGGAGGTCGAATGTGAGGGGGAAAATTGCAATTAATGGGCTTGACCCTCAACAACATTATTGATGTACAGTCAGAGGGATCTTGGGGTCCATGTCATAACTCCCTGAAAGTGGTAACACAAGTACATAGAGTGGTGAAAAAGGGACATGGGATGCTTTCTTTCATAGTTGAGGGCATTGATCAATTCAGTTTAGTTTATTGTCAAGTGTACAGAGGTACAGTGAAAAGATCGATACAAAATGTTGGAGTAACTCAGTGGGACAGGCAACACATCTGGATAGAAGGAATGGGTGACTTTTCTGGTGAAAAGCTTAGTACTTAGTGCTAATCAGTCAACAGACAAAACATGTAGGGAAAAAAACAGATGCTGGTTTAAATTGAAGGTGAAACTCAAAATTCAGTAAACACACAAAATGGTGGAGTAATTCAACGGGACAGGCAGCATCTCGGGAAAAGGAATGGGTGAAGTTTCGGGTCGAGACCCTTCTTCAAACTGATGGGAGACAAAGCTGGAGTAACTCAGTGGGTCAGGCAGCATCTCGGGAGAGAAGGAATGGGTGATGTTTCAGGTCGAGACCCTTCTTCAGACTGAAGAAGGGTTGTGACCCGAAACATCACCCATTTCGTCTCTCTGTATTGAGTGCAGTTCTGGTCACCCATTACAGGAAGGATGTGCAGGCTTTGGAGAGGGAGTAGAGGAGGTTTACCAGAATGCCTCCTGGATTAGAGGGTAATAGTTACAGAAAGTAGCTGGACAGACTTGGAATATTTTCTGTGCATGTCAGAGGCTAAGAGGAGACCTGATAGCGGTTTATCAAATTATGAGAAGCATGGATAAGGGAGATCACAGGATAAAGGTGGGGGAAAAGTGTAATGGAGATGTGGGTGCAAGTGGTGGGTGCCTGAAATGTGCTGCAGGGTGTGGTGGTCAGGACTTTAATGGTTCTGGATTGGGTGATTTTCTGTATTATTGAATTTTGCTATTCACATTTTTCACTGCAAATTGTTAACTTCAGAGACTGAGAAAAAGAGAGTGGTGATTGTGGATGGTGATGGTTGGAACAAAGGGATGTTTCTTGATATGTTCTGACAGTATGACCTAATGTGGCAATTGAGGGGCAGTTAAAATCAAATTGAGCTATTTGTGTGATATTTTGTTAATAAATCATAGCACAAATTTGTGTTTGGTAGATTATTTCTTTGTTGTAACAATGCTTCTTGGCAATAAATCTTGTACCGTTGAAAAGCCTGTTTATTTCCCTTTTAAATGGTGCCACATTTGTAAGGAACATGCATTTGTGGGATGAGCAGCACAGCTGAGTATATGGGTTGCGCCCATGAAAAATTTGCCAAATCTTCTCTGCCAATGCCAAACAGCTTATTCTGCTGTTGCTATTGACTCTTGTTTTGAGCTTCTGGTACCCCCAGGTGCTGACAATCAGGTGCCTGATTGGCACCTGATTGGCAGCATCTGTGAGCATGGGCCCAGCTACAGTGGTCAGTAGGTGTCTGCTCCAAGAATCGGCATGCCACATTTGACTGATCTGGATAGGGCCCGTGCGATAGGGCAACTTCAAGCTGGTGTTCCGCAAAACCAAGTTGCGGCATTATTTGGAGTGAGCCCTAGTACCATCTCCAAAGTGAAGGCCAAGTTCCATATAACGGGGGATGTCAGAGACAGGCCGCGAAGTGGGTGTCCCAAGAAGACGACACCCGAAGAAGACCGTTTCCTCACCCGTCAGCACTTAGGAACCATAGGCTGTCTTCTACAGATTTGCAGTCAAGGTTTGCAGAACGATATGGCCGACAGCTCTCTGCCCAGACAATTCGGAACAGACTGCACGCAGTCGATCTCCGGTCTCATAGGGCTGCCAGGAGGCCTGCCATGACTGCCCTTCACCGTCAGGCCTGTTTGCGCTGGTGTCGGCAACACGTGCACTGGAACCTGAACATGTGGAGGAACGTTATGTTCAGCGATGAGTCCAGATTCTGCCTACGGCAGTTGGATCATAGGGTCAAAGTGTGGAGAAGACGCGGAGAACGCTATGCTGATTGCTGCACCGATAGAGTAACATCTTTTGGTGGAGGCAGTGTGATGGTGTGGGGCGGTATCTCCCTCACTGGAAAAACGAGGCTTGTCATCATTGGAGGCAATCTCAATGCAGAGAGATATCGAGATGAGATTCTGCAACCAGTGGCAATCCCATATCTCCACAGTCTGGGACCGAACTCTATCCTCCAAGATGACAATGCTCGCCCCCACAGAGCAGGGTTTCTCAGAGACTACCTCCAGAATTTGGGTGTGGAGAGGATGGAATGGCCTGCCAGCAGTCCTGACCTCAACCCCATTGAACACTTATGGGATCAGCTTGGGCGTGCTGTTCGTGCCAGAGTGACCAACACAACCACGTTGGCTGACTTGCGACAAATGCTGGTTGAAGAATGGGATGCCATCCCACAACAGTGTGTGACCAGGCTGGTGACCAGCATGAGGAGGAGGTGCCAGGCTGTTGTGGCTGTGTATGGTTCTTCCACACGCTACTGAGGCTCCTGTTTATTAAATGAATAAATTGTTAAATTGCCAATATGTCTTGTTTCTTCAGACTTCAATCAACCAATCCACCAAACAACACCGAACAAGAGTCAATGGCAGAATAAGCTGTTTGGCATTGGCAGAGAAGATTTGGCAGATTTTTCATGGGTGCAACCCACATACTCAGCTCTGCTGCTCATCCCACAAATGCATGTTCCTTACAAATGTGGCACCATTTAAAAGGGAAATAAACAGGCTTTCCAACGGTATAAGATTTATTGCCAAGAAGCATTGTTACAACAAAGAAATAATCTACCAAACACAAATTTCCTTACTTTTTGTGCTGTGTTTAGTAAGGTTGTGGGACGTGCCCCAAAACAAAAACCTGAGCCAAAACAATGTCAGGCAAAATGCTGGTTCTCGTACAGAGAGGAAGGGTGAGTGAGTTGCCTGAAGTTGGAGAAATGTATGAAGCTGCAGTGTTCTCAGAGGGAAGATGAGTCCCTTGCCAAGCTTGCACTGGTCCTTACTATCAGTGCTGAGGCCACAGACACTTAAAGTGGAAGTGACAGCCAATTAAAGATCGGAGTCACTGCTGAGGACTGAGCACAGGGTTCCACAAAGCAATCACCCAAACTATTTGGTTTCTCTACCGTAGAGGAACCATCAGTGAGCACTCGCGTGAAGAAATGCAAGTGGATCTGTGCCTCAGTGGATGTACTGTTCAGATCCTAGGCTGGTGAAAGGGTAGAGGTGAAATGACTACTAATGTATCCCTTGCAGTTGCATGGAAAAGTGTCACAATATGGGGTGTGGTAGGTGGGGATGAGAGAGACAACTGCAGTGGGAGTAATTGAAAGCAATGGATAGGATCATGTGCCTGCCAGTGGAATCTTTAAGGACCTGGCGGAAAATGCAAACATTATATTAGTTAGATAGAGCTCTCGGGGCTAGCGGAATCAAGGGATATGGGGAGAAGGCAGGCACGGGTTACTGATTGTGGATGATCAGCCATGATCACAATGAATGGTGGTGCTGGCTCGAAGGGCCAAATGGCCTCCTCCTGCACCTATTTTCTATGTTTATATGCAGAGATGGGTGGGTGAAGGTAAAAATAGTACCCGCCACTACCACTTCCTCTGGCAGCACGTTCTATGTATCCACCATCCTCTGTGTGGAAAAAGTAGCCCCTGGTCATCCTTCGACTAATGCAGCAGGGGAAAAGGCTCCAGTGTATCTACCTACCCCTTGTATCCAGTCTGAAGAAGGGTCTCGACCTGAAACGTCACCCATTCCTTCTCTCCCGAGATGCTGCCTGTCCTGCTAAGTTACTTCAGCATTTTGTGTCTATCTTCGGTGTAAACCAGCATCTGCAGTTCCTGCCTATATCCAACCCTCCAATCCTAGTAATATCCTCTTAAATCTTTTTTGCAGTTTTCCAATTTAATGACATCCTGCAGAAGGAAGACAAAATTGTACACAGTAATCCAAACAGCCTTACCAATTCCTTGTTCAGCTGTAACATTCAACCCAACTCCTGTACTCAGCACCCTCACTGATGAAAGCTAGCATGCCAGAGGTCAATTACCTCTCTGTCAATGAATGATCAAACATCCAAAGCTATTGGAACTATTAATGAAAAATGGTATTTTCATAATCATTGATTGCAATAATTTAATGATTCGTTAATAGCCTGGCTTGAGCTTTGAATTGTGTTTCTGTGGGAATGTCTGCTAAAACTCCTTTTCCTCACCAACAGCTAAGTGTTGCCCCAGTAACAGTGTAGTTTGGGAGCAGAATGTTTGCCACTGAATGTTCCTGCAGTTCCTTTCTTCACCCTGCTCCCACCATTCCCACTCCCTCTACCGTCCAACTCGAGCCTCAGCATGTCCCTTTTTGTCAGCCCATTACAACTTGTTTTAACTGTGCTTTGTTTTATTCTTTGTTTTATTACGGAGAGCGAGACCAGGGCATGTACTGTTCATCGGCATGCAACCATTTTTGTTTCACTTCTGTATAGGAATAAACTGCAGATGCTGGTTTACACCGAAGATCGACACAAAATGCTGGAGTAACTCAGCGGAACAGGCAGCATCTCTGAGTAGAAGGAATGGGTGACGTTTCTGATCGAGACCCTTCTTATCTCAGTCGGGGGAGAGAGAGAGACACAGAGATAAGGAAGGGTAAAAGAGATGTGGATCAAAGAACATGTAGAACAGATCATTGTGAGCTATGAGAAGGTGGCAACAAAGTAAACAGATAAAATGTAATCGGGGACAGTCAGAATGATCGGAGAACTGGGAAGGGAGAGGGATGGAGAGAGAGAGAGAGAGGCAAAGCAAGAGTTACTTGAATTTAGAGTTTCTCTTCTTCCAGACTCGCCCTGCCGGTAAACTCCAGTGTGTTAGCCCTACGCCAACCCAAGGCAGACAAATACTACGAACTCCGTACACCTCGCAAATCCCCCTTTAATTGTTAGAATAACATCTCACTGACGATCAGCACGTACACCCCAAGACTGTGTGCTTACATCCTACTCTACTCTCTTTGTAACCATGACTGTGGCTAAGTACAGTTCCAATGCCATCTAGAGATTTGCTGCTGACACCACTAGTTGGCCAAATCACGGGTGGTGATGTGTGAGCATAGAGGGGAGAGATAGAATACTTATCTGAGTGGTGGTGCACAACAACCTCCCACTCTTTGTCAACAAGACCAAGAAACTAATTGTTGACTTCAGAAAGGTGAGGTCTGGAGACAAGATGCCAGTGTTCATTGATGGGTCAGTGGTGGAGAGAGTGAGCAGCTTGACATTCCTGGGTATTGACATCTCACATGACCTGTCCTCAGCCCAGCACCGCTACAATCTCAGAAGTTTAAAGAGATTCGGTACCTCTCCAAAATTCTAACAAACTTATGCAGATGTAATGTGGAAAGTTTAGTTTATTATTGCCATAAATACCAAGGTACAGTGAAAAGCTTTTGATTGTGTGCTATCCAATCAAAGAAAAGATCATACGTGATTACAATCAAGCTGTCCACATTGCACAGATACATAGAAATATAGAAAATAGGTGCAGGAGTAGGCCATCCTGCTCTTGGAGCCAGCACCGCCATTCAATCTGATCATCCATGATCAGTATCCCGTTCCTGCCTTCTCCCCATATCCCTTGATTCTGCTCATCCTAAGAGCTATACATTCAGAAAGTATTCAGACCCCTTCACTTTTTCCACATTTTGTTACAGCCTTATTTTTAAATGGATTATATTCTTTTTTTTTAATCATCAATCTACACATAATACCCCAGAATGAAGAAGCGATAATAGGTGTTTACAAAGTAATTAAAAAGAAATAACTGAAATATCACATTTACATAAGTATTCAGACCCTTTGCTATGACACTCAAAATTGAGCTTGGGTTCATCCTGTTTCCATTGATTATCCTTGAGATGTTTCTTCAACTTGATTGGAGTCGACCAGTGGTAAATTAAATTGATTGAACATGATTTGGAAAGGCACACACTTGTCTATATAAGGTCCCACAGTTGACAGAGCATGTCAGAGCAAAATCCAAGCCATGAAGACGAAGGAATTGTGGACCTCCGAAACAGGATTGTGTCGAGACACAGATCTGGGGAAGGGTATAAAACAATTTCTGCAGCATTGCAGGTCCTGAAGAGCACAGTGACCTCCGTCATTCTTAAATGGAAGTACTTTAGAACCACCAAAACTCTTCATAGAGCTGCTCGCCTGGCCAAACTGAGCAATCGGGGCAGAAGGGCCTTGGTCAGAGAGGTGACCAAGAACCTGATGGTCAATAGACAATAAACAATAGGTGCAGGAGTAGGCCATTCAGCCCTTCGAGCCAGCACCGCCATTCAATGCGATCATGGCTGATCACTCTCAATCAGTACCCCGTTCCTGCCTTCTCCCCATACCCCCTCACTCCGCTATCCTTAAGAGCTCTATCCAGCTCTCTCTTGAAAGCATCCAACGAACTGGCCTCCACTGCCTTCTGAGGCAGAGAATTCCACACCTTCACCACTCTCTGACTGAAAAAGTTCTTCCTCATCTCCGTTCTAAATGGCCTACCCCTTATTCTTAAACTGTGGCCCCTTGTTCTGGACTCCCCCAACATTGGGAACATATTTCCTGCCTCTAATGTGTCCAATCCCCCAATTATCTTATATGTTTCAATAAGATCCCCCCTCATCCTTCTAAATTCCAGTGTATACAAGCCCAATCGCTCCAGCCTTTCAACATATGACAGTCCCGCCATTCCGGGAATCAACCTAGTGAACCTACGCTGCACGCCCTCCATAGCAAGAATATCCTTCCTCAAATTTGGAGACCAAAACTGCACACAGTACTCCAGGTGCGGTCTCACCAGGGCCCGGTACAACTGTAGAAGGACCTCTTTGCTCCTATACTCAACTCCTCTTGTTACGAAGGCCAACATTCCATTGGCTTTCTTCACTGCCTGCTGTACCTGCATGCTTCCTTTCATTGACTGATGCACTAGGACACCCAGATCTCGTTGAACTCCCCCTCCTCCTAACTTGACAGAGCTCCAGAGTTCCTCTGTGAAGATGGGAGAACCTTCCAGGAGGACTACTATATCTGCAGCATTCCACCAATCAGGCCTTTATGGTAGAGTGGCCAGACACAAGCCACTCCTCAGTAAAAGGCACATGACAGCCCACTTGGAGTCTGCCAAAAGACTCACAGACTATGAGAAACAAGATTCTATGGTATGATGAAAGCAAGATTGAACTCTTTGGCCTGAATGCCAAGTGTCACGTCTGGAGGACACCAGGCACTGCTCATCACCTGGCCAATACCATACCTACAGTGAAGCATGGTGGTGGCAGCATCATGCTGTGGTGATGTTTTTTAGCGGCAGGAACTGGGAGACTAGTCAGGATCGAGGGAAAGGTGAACAGAGCAAACAAAGTACAGAGAGGTCCTTGATGAAAACCTGCTCCAGAGCGTTTTGGACCTCAGACGGTGGCGAGGTTCACTTTCCAACAGGACAATGACCCTAAGCACGCAGCCAACACAACGCAGGAGTGGCTTCGTGACAAGTCTGAATGTCCTGAGTGGCCCAGCGGACTTGAACCCAATCGAACATCTCTGGAGGGGCCTGAAAATAGCTGTGCGTCGATGCTCCCCATCCACCCTGACACAGCTTGAGAGGATCTGCAGAGAAGAATGGGAGAACTTACCCAAATACTGGTGTGCCAAGCTTGTAGCATCATACCCAAGAAGACCTGAGGCTGTAATCGCTGCCAAAGGTGCCTCAATAAAGCACTGAGTAAAGGGTCTGAATACTTATGTCAAGTCAAGTCAATTTTATTTGTATAGCACATTTAAAAACAACCCACGTTGACCAAAGTGCTGCACATCTGATTAGGGGAAAAAAAAGAAACATACGGGGACTTATGTAAATGTCATATTTCAGTTCTTTCTAATTACTTTGCAAAATTTTCTAAACACCCGGTTTCGCTTTTTTATTATGGGGTATTGTGTGTAGATTGATGATTTTTTTTTTTAATGTAATCCATTTTAAAATAAGGCTGTAACATAACAAAATGTGGAAAAAGTAAAGGGGTCTGAATACTTTCTGAATGCACTGTATCTAACTCTCTCTTTGAATGCATCCAGTGAATTTGCATTCACTGCCTTGTGAGTCAGAGAATTCCACAAATTCACAACTCTGGGTGAAAACATTTTTTCTCATCTCAGATACAGGATAAATAAAGGGTATAACATTTAGTGCAAGTCCAATTAAAGATAGTTCAAAGGTCTCCAATAAGGTAGATGGGAGGTCAGGACTGCACTCTAGCTGATGAGAGGACCATTCAGTTGCCTGATAACAGCTGGGAAGGAACTCCCTGAACCTGGAGGTGTGCGTTTTAAAACTTTTGTACCTCTGGCTCGATGGGAGAGGGGAGAAGACTGAGGTACGACTGGTCCTTGATTATGCTGGTGGCCAGTGTAGGGGGAGTCAATGGAAGGGTTACTTTGCATGATGGTCTGGGCTATGTCCACAACTCTGCACCCTGTAGTATCCTGACTGGTTGCATCATGGCCTGGTCCGACAATTCCAATGCACAGGACTGCAAGAGGTCGCAGAGAGTGGTGGACTCAGTCTGATCCATCGCACGCACAACCCTCCCCTTGATCAATAGCATCTACACCTTGTGATGCCTTGAGAAGATAAAACATAGACAATTCGGCCTTTTGAGCCAGTACCGCCATTCAATCTGATCATGGCTGATCATCCACAATCAGTAACCTGTGCCTAACCTCTCCCCATATCCCTTCGTTCCACTAGCCCCGAGAGCTCTATCTAACTCTCTTAAATTCATCCAGTGATTTGGCCTCCACTGCCCTCTGTGGCAGAGAATTCCACAAATTCACAACTCTTTGAGTGAAAAAGTTCCTTCTCACCTCAGTTTTAAATAGCCTCCCCTTTATTCTAAGACTGTGTCCCCTGGTTCTGGACTCGCCCAACATTGGGAACATTTTTCCTGCATCTAGCTTGTCCAGTCCTTTTATAATTTTATATGTCTCTAAGATCCCCTCTCATCCTTCTAAACTCCAGTGAATACAAGCCTAGTCTTTTAAATCTTTCCTCGTATGACTGTCCCGCCATCCCAGGGATCAATCGCGTGAACCTACGCTGCACTGCCTCAATTACAAGGATGTCCTTCCTCAAATTAGGAGACCAAAACTGTACACACTACTCCAGATGTGGTCTTACCAGGGCCCCGTACAACTGCAGAAAAACCTCTTTACTTCTATACTGAAATCCTCTCGTTATGAAGGCCAACATGCCATTAGCTTTCTTCACTGCCTGCTGTACCTGCACGCCAACTTTCAGTGACTGGTGTAGAAGGACACCCAGGTCTCGCTGCACTTCACCCTTACCTAACCTGACACCATTGAGATAATAATCTGCCTCCTTGTTTTTGCTGCCAAAGTGGATAACCTCACATTTATCTATATTATACTGCATCTGCCACGCATTAGACCACTCACTCAACCTGTCCAGGTAACCCTGCAACCTCCTAACATCCTCTTCCCAGTTCACACTGCCACCCATCTTTGTGTCGTCTGCAGACTTGCTAGTGTTACTTCTAATTCCTTCATCCAAATCATTAATATATATGGTAAACAGTTGCGGCCCCAACACTGAGCCTTGCGGCACTCTACTCGCCACTGCCTGCCATTCTGAAAAGGACCCGTTTACTCCTACTCTTTGCTTCCTGTCTGCCAACCAATTCTCTATCCATGTCAACACCCTACCCCCAATAACTGGTCTGTAATTCCCCGTTTTCTCTCTCGCTCCTTTCTTGAAAAGTGGGATAACATTAGCTATCCTCCAATCCACAGGAACTGATCCTGAATCTATTGAACATTGGAAAATGATCACCAATGCGTCCACTATTTCTAGAGCCACCTCCCTGAGGACCTTGGGATACAGATCATCAGGCCCAGGGGATCTATCAACCTTCAGTCCCATTAGTCTACCCAATACTATTTCTCGTCTAATGCAAATTTCTCTCAGTTCCTCTATCCCCTAGATTCTCTGTCCACTAGTACATCGGGGAGATTGTTTGTGTCTTCCTTAGTGAAGACAGATCCGAAGTACCTGTTCAACTCTTCTGCCATTTCCTTGTTACCCATAATAATTTCACAAGATGGCATCTATCATCAAAGATCCCCACCATGGCCTCTTCTGGCTACTACTGTAGAGCAGGAGGAACAATCGCGCATTACAATTGTTCCACACCATCAGATTTAGGAAGTTACTTTCCTGCAACCATCGGGTTCTTGAACTGACCTACAAAATCCTACTCCAAATGGAACACTCGACTCCAATTACAGGGAAGGGGGAATCACAGAGGAGGAGTTGAGTGAAGGGGGAATCATAGGAGGGGAGGAGGGAAGGAGGAATCACAGAGGGGAGAAAGGAAGGAGGAATCACAGAGGGGAAGGGGGAATCACAGGGGGAGAGAAGGGATGGGGAAATCACGGAGGGGGAGGAGGGAAGGGGGAATCACGGGGGGAGAAGGGAAAGGAATCACAGGGGGGAAGGAGGGAAAGGAATCACAGAGGGGGAGGATGGAAGGAGGAATCAGAGGGGGAGGAGGGAAGGGGGAATCACAGAGGGGGAGAAGGAGGAATCACAGAGGCCCTGAAATCAGTCTGAAGAAGGGTCTCGACCCAAAACGTCACCCTTCCTTCCCTCCCAAGATGCTGCCTGACCCACTGTTAAACCAGCATTTTGTGTCTACCTGAGCCTAATGCTGTCTATGCTTATCTCGAAATTGAGTCAACGTTGTATCTTCTTTAGCCCCACAGTCCCCGATGTCACACCGATCTCAATCACCAAGGCTGACGACAGGAGATCCTTTATCTGGGCAGTACTGGCCACCTTATGCTGAGCAGTCATTGGCTGGGGGTATGATTCTTAAGTTTGCAGACAACGTGAACATTGATGGAGCTGTAAACTGTTGGAGATGGTTGTCTAAGTCTAGAGCAGATGTAGATGAGCTGGAGAATTGGGCACAGTCAGAGTTGGCAGATAGAATTTAATCCAATTAATCATGAAACATTGAACTTTGGACGGCCAACTTCAGGTTCTCATTCCAGTCATATCGCAAACGATGCAGGTCCCAGCGCCGATCCCTGCGGCATATACTATTACAGATTTCCAGTCAGAGAAACATCCATCCAACGCCTACTATCACCCCGCCACTTTTTGATTTGCCAACACATCTTGGATTCCTTGTACCTTCCACGGTATGCATGTTCCTGTTCAAGTGATGGCCAAGGCAGGTCGGGTCAAGGAACTTTGGGTGACAAGAGATATTGAGGCTCTGGTCATGAAAAAAGGAGGCATGGGTCAGGTACAAGCAGGTGGGCTCAAATGTATTACTGGAGGAGTTCGTGGACTAAGGAACATGAAGGAAATCAGGTGGGCAAAAAGGGAGCATGAGATAGCTTTGACATCCTATGATTAATCCTAAAATTAAGGAGAATCCAGAAAAATAGTATAATTATAACAAGGGAAAAAAGGTTATGAATGGGAATAGGGCCCCTCAGAAACCAATGTGGAAACTGTGGAGCTGCAGGAGACGCGCAAAATCCTCAATGAGTATTTCTTCTCTTTTTATTGTGAGTGAAGACTCGGGAACCTGGGACAGTCAACACTGCTTTCTTGGGGTAGTCCAACCCCATTACGGTTGAGGAGGTATGGATGTCCTAAAGAGTACAAAGGTAGATAAATCTCGTGGGTCCGATCAGATATATTCAAGGACACTTGTGGACTCTAGAGAAGAAATTGCAGGAGCCCTGGCTAAGATATATGAAGTATCATTAGACACGGGTGAGGGGTCGGAAGACTCGAGGGTAGCTAATATTGTTCCTCTATTTAAGTAGGGCTGAAAAGAAAATCGTGGAATTATAGACCAGATAGCCTAATATCTGTGGTTACCGGAGAGGATATGATTTCCATGGATTTGGAAAGACCAGTTGAATTAAGGATTGTCAGCATTGTTTAATGCATGGGACATTGTTCTCACAAACGTGAGTGGGTGTTTTTTGAGAAGTAACCAAGAAGGTTGAGCAGGGCACGACATTAGACACAGTCAACATCGACTTCAGCAAGGCTTTTCGAACGGTTCTGCATGGTAGGTTACTCTGCAAGGACAAATCACATGGATTGATCATAACCGGATACAGAATTAGTGGTAGGAAGCAGAGGGTCATAGTGGAAGGTTGTTTTGAGGACTGGAGTCCAGTACCTAGTGGAGTACCTCAGGAGTTGGTGCTTGGTCCATTGCTGTTTGGATTTGGATGAGAAGTACAAGGCATGATTTGTAAGTTTGCAGATGACACCAAAATAGGTTCTATCGTAGTCATTGAAGAAGATTGTCAAGAATATATAAGCAAGGGTGTAATGCTGAAGCTTTATAAGGTGCTGGTGAGACAACAGTTGGGATATTGTGAGCAGTTTTGTGTCCCATATTTGAGGAAGGATGTACTGGAATTGGAGAGGGTCCAGAGGAGATTTACGAGAAAGATCCCAGGGATGTATGAGGAGTATTTGCTGGCTCTATGCCTGTACCCGCTGGAGTCAAAATTTCATTGCAACCTACTGGATAATGAAAGGCCTAGATAGAGTGGACGTGAAAAGGATATTTCCAGTAATGGGAGATTCTAGACCAAAAGGGCACAGCTTCAGAATAATGGGGCGTACCTTTAAAATGGAGATGAGGAGGAATTTCTTTAGCCAGAGGGTGGTAAATTTGTAGAATCCATTGCCACAGATAGCTATGGAGGCAAAGACATTGGGTATTTTTTAAAAGGAGAGTGATAGGTTCTTGATTAGTGAGGGCTTCAAAGGTTACGGGGGGAAGGCAGGATAATGGGGTTGAGAGAAAAATAAATTAGCCTTGAGTGAATGGTAGACTCAATGGGCCGAATAGCCAAATTCTGCTCCTATATCTTATGGTCTAATTACAACAGGACCTTGATCAGCAAGTGGGCTGAGGAATGGCAAATGGAGTTTAATTCAGATAAGTGTAAGTGAATCTGTGGAAATCATTGCCACACAAGGCTGTGGAGGCCAAGTCATTGATAATTTCAAGGTGACGATTCATTGGTTCTTGATTAGTAAAGGGCCTGTCCCACTTGGGCAATTTTTTAGGCGACTGCCGGCGACTGTCAAAGTCGTAGCAGATCGACAAAATTTTCTTTTACCCTACGACAATGACTACGACAATGCCAAGTCAGGTCGAGATTACATCGTCTTCAGAAACATTGCGAAAATTCCCACGCTGTCAATGCTTCTCTGGCGTTGATATCACTGACAAGTCGGTAAGTACTTGAGAGTTTTGAAATATAACATCTTGTCCGGCTTTCTTGAAAACCAAGCTTCACAATAACAAGGCATAAACTGGATTGACTTCCAGTTTACTAATAGCAGTATTAAGAAATTTAATCTTAAAAGTGGTTGAATGGATTTTTGTGCGGAGCGTGGGCATTCTTTGAAAATGTACGGGAGATGCATATCTGCTTTCTGGGTTGCATATCTGGGTTGGGAGCTTACTTTAAATGTAATCGCTGATGGCCATAAACATCGCAAAAATTCCCACGCTTACCTGACCGTCAAACTGTCGCCTCCAATCTACCTGTCAAATGTCCTGACGGTAAATAAATCGGTTAAACACAAGTATTTTATGGTATCTTCAAATGACTTTCCTTATTTTAATATTATGTGGTCCTAAATGCATCTAAGAGAACCTAGCAAACCTGGCAAGCATGCGACTGCGCCCGCAATAAGCAACGATACCTGGCGACAAGCCAGCTGTCGCCGAAAAATTTCACTCCGGTTGATTTCTCAGCGACGCGCTGAGATCCACTATGATTCTTGGAAGACTCCTCACGATCATGCCCAGTAACCCGTTCCTGCCTTCTCCCCATATCCCTTGATTCCACTAGCCCCAAGAGCTCTATCTAACTCTCTCTTAAATTCATCCAGTGATTTCGCCTCCACTGCCCTCTGTGGCAGAGAATTCCACAAATTCACAACTCTCTGGGTGAAAAAGTTCATTCTCACCTCAGTTTTAAATGGCCTCCCCTTTTTACTAAGACTGTGGCCCCTGGTTCTGGACTCGCCCAACATTGGGAACATTTTTCCTGCATCTAGCTTGTCCAGTCCTTTTATAATTTTATATGTCTCTATAAGATCCCCTCTCATCCTTCTAAACTCCAGTAAATATGTGCCTAGTCTTTTCAATCTTTCCTTATATGACAGTCCCGCCATCCCAGGGATCAAACTTGAAATCCTCTTGTTATGAAGGCCAGCTTCTTAAGGGGTTGGAGAGGCTAGATGCGGGAAGATTGTTCCCGATGTTGGGGGAGTCCAGAACCAGGGGTCACAGCTTAAGGATAAGGGGGAAGTCTTTTAGGACCGAGATGAGAAAACATTTCTTCACACAGAGAGTGGTGAGTCTGTGGAATTCTCTGCCACAGAAGGTAGTTGAGGCCAGTTCATTGGCTATATTTAAGAGGGAGTTAGATGTGGCCCTTTTTGCTAAAGGGATCAGGGGGTATGGAGAAAAGGCAGGTACAGGCTACTGAGCTGAATGATCAGCCATGATCATATTGAATGGTGGTGCAGGCTCGAAGGGCCGAATGGCCTACTCCTGCACCTATTTTCTATGTTTCTATGCCATTAGCTTTCTTCACTGCCTGCTGTACTTGCAGTACTTGCGGGCCTGAGCTATAGGGCGCGATTGGGCAGGCTACGGCTTTATTCATTGGAGCACGGAGGCTGAGGAGTGCATAAGATCATGAGGGGAATGGATAGGGTGAATCTTTTACCCATAGTAGGGTAATCAAGAACTAGAGGACATAGGTTTAAGATGTGAGGAAAGTGTGGGGATAAATGGGTCCCTTTCAGAATGGCAGGCAGGGACTAGTGGGGTACCGCAAGGCTCGGTGCTGGGACCACAGCTATTTACAATATACATTAATGGCTTGGATGAAAGGATTAGCAAATTTGCAGATGATACAAAGCTGGGTGATAGTGTGAACTGTGAGGAAGATGCTATGAGGTTGCAGGGTGACTTGGACAGGTTGTGTGAGTGGGCGAATGCATGGCAGATGCCGTTTAATGTGGATAAGTGTGAGGTTATCCTTCAGACTGAAGAAGGGTCTTGACCCGAAACGTTACCCATTCCTTCTCTCCTGAGATGCTGCCTGACCTGCTGAGTTACTCAAGCATTTTGGGAAGAAAGAGTATTATCTGAATGGTGTCAAGTTAGGAAAAGGGGACGTACAACGAGATGTGGGTGTCCTAGTGCATCAGTCATTGAAAAGAAGCATGCAGGTACAGCAGGCAGTGAAGAAAGCCAATGGAATGTTGGCCTTCTTGACAAGAGGAGTTGAGTATAGGAGCAAAGAGGTGCTTCTGCAGTTGTACAGGGCCCTAGTGAGACCACACCTGGAGTAATGTGTGCAGTTTTGGTCTCCAAATTTGAGAAAGGATATTCTTGGTATTGAGGGCGTGCAGCGTAGGTTTACTAGGTTAATTCCCGGAATGGCAGGACAGTCATATGTTGAAAGACTGGAGCGACTAGGCTTGTATACACTGGAATTTAGAAGGATGAGAGGGGATCTTATTGAAACATATAAGATTATTAAGGGGTTGGACACGTTAGAGGCAGGAAACATGTTCCCAATGTTGGGGAGTCCAGAACAAGGGGCCACAGTTTAAGAATAAGGGGTAGGCCATTTAGAACGGAGATGAGGAAAAACTTTTTCAGTCAGAGAGTTGTGAATCTGTGGAATTCTCTGCCTCAGAAGACAGTGGAGGTCAATTCTCTGAATACATTCAAGAGAGAGCTAGATAGAGCTCTTAAGGATAGCGGAGTCAGGGGGTATGGGGAGAAAGCAGGAACGGGGTACTGATTGAGAATGATCAGCCATGATCAATATTGTCTATTGTCTATTTAGTAGGAACCTGAGCGGAAACGTTTTCACACTGTGCTGGTGGGTGTATGGAACAAGTTGCCAGAGGAGGTAGTTGAGGCAAGTACTGTAACAACATAAAAAAAAATATTTGGACAGGTCCATGGATAGGAAAGGTTTAGAGGGATATGGACCAAATGTGGACAAATGGGACTAGTGTAGATGGGGCATCTTGATCAATATAAGTGAGTTATCAAAGGGCCTGTTTCCATGCTGTGTGACTCCATGACTCCATACTGGTGATGAAATAGAAGAGGTAACTGGTACTTCGTAACGTCACACTTTCCTTCTCCCCAGAGACGCTGCCTGACCGGCTGAGTTACTCCAGCATTTTGTGATACCTGCATTAATGTCCGTCAGTTTACCCGTCCAGGCATCTGCAGGTTCCTGTCCTCCACACTCCCTCTGCTGGTAAACGCTGGTAACCCAGGCAGACATCTGTCTGCACACCCACACTTTTCATATGACATTCTACAAACAGCTTGCTCCCTCAGTATCTCATCACATTTTGAATCATGTTCAAGACACTAATTTTCAACGATAAACACAAAATGCGGGTCAGGCAGCATCTCTGGAGAAAGGGATAGGTGAGATTCTCCAGATCTTTTCTCCGGAGATGCTGTCTCACCTGCATGGTTACTCCAGCATCTCCAGTGTAAACTAGCATCTGTAGTTCCTTCCGACACTACCTTTCTGTGATCAGATTTCCCAATTATTATAACAAATACCACTGCTGTCTGTAGAATTTTGGGCGGTCACATTGGTGCAGCGGTAAAGTTGCTGCCTTACTGTGAAGGCAGCGCCGGAGACCCGGGTTCCATCCCGACTACGGTTGCTGTCCATGCGGAGTTTGTACGTTCTTCCCGTGCGTTTTCTCCGAGATCTTCGGTTTCCTCCCACACTCCAAAGACGTACAGGTTTGTAGGTTAATTGGCTTGCAAAATGTAAAAATTGTCCCTAGTGTGTGTAGGATAGTGTTAGTGTGCGGGGATTGCTGGTTGGCGCGGACTCGGTGGGCCGAAGGGCCTGTTTCCGCGCTGTATCTCTAAATTAAACTAAACTAAAGTACAAGGAACGACACCATCTTGAGTTCTGGATTCATTGGTCCGAATACCACTGAAAATAATTGAATGTCTGCTCTCTTCCAAACACCTGACACCACTCCTGGAGCAATGAAGATTAAAATCTGTCACGGCACCAGCAATCTCCTCCCCGGCCTTCACAGCCGCCTGAGATAGAGACTCTTCTGGCTTAGGGATTAAACACCTTTAGGCCACCAAGGCATCTAATAGCTCCTCCCTTTTAATAGATTCATACAGTATGGAAACAGGCTCTTCGGCCCAACTCACCGGTCCAACCAGGATGCACCATTTAAGCTAGACCTTTTTCCCGCGTTTAGCGTATGTCCCTCTAAACCAGTGCTTCTTAAACTATTTCAGTCATTCATCCTTGAGTCTTTATCAAAATGTTATGTTTTTGGTAATTTTCGTCTTATTCTCCCTTGTGTATAATTTTATATCTATTATTAAGTCATTCACCCTTCATTCACCCTTCTAGTTTCATTCACCCCAAAGTAATTTCGTTCACCCTTGGGTGAACCATTCACCAGTTTATGAAGCACTGCTCTAAATCTTGTGTAGGAAGAAACTGCAGGTGCTGGTTTAAACCTAAGTACATCCAAAGACATAGAGGTTTGTAAGTTAATTGGCTTGGTAAATGTAAAAATTGTCTCTAGTGGGTGCAGGATGGTGTTAATGTGTGGGGATCGCTGGTTGGCGTGGAACCGGAGAGCCAAACGGCCTGTTTTCGAAACTAAACTAAAATAGACACAAAAAGCTGGAGTAACTGGGTGGCTACGATGGCGCAGCGGTAGAGTTGCTGCCTTACAGGGAATGCAGCGCCGGAGACCCAGGTTCCATCCCGACTACGGGTGCTGTCTGTACGGAGTTTGTACGTTCTCCCCGTGACCTGCGTGAGTTTTCTTCAAGATCTTCGGTTTCCTCCCACACTCCAAAGACGCACAGGTATGTAGGTTAATTGGCTTGGTGTATGTGTAAATTGTCCCTAGTGGGTGTAGGATAGTGTTAATGTGCGTGCATCGCTGGTCGCCGTGGACTCGGTGGGTCGAAGGGCCTGTTTCCGCGCTGTGTTTCTAAACTAAACTCAGCGGGACAGACAACATCTCTGGAGAAAAGGAATAGGCGACGTTTTGGGTTGAGACCCTTCTTCAGACCATGCTACTATGTAGTTTTAGCACCACACTATAGTAAGCATGTGATGGTGGAGGCGGATACCATATGGGCATTTATGCAGGGAATAGACAGATATGGATCACATGCAGGCAGATCAGATTGTGAACTAAAGGGCCAGTTCCTGTGCTGCACTGTTTTATGTCCTGTATTAGTTGAGGCATTGGGTACAAAAGCAAGGAGGTATACTCCAACTTTTTAACATTCTGGTCAGATCTCAGCTGGAGTACTGAGTGCGGTTCTGGTCCCCACACTGTAGGCACTGAAGACGGTGTAGAAGAGATCCACCAGGATGTTTCCTGGGACGGTGCTTTTCACTGATGGGGAGAGGCATGGTCTGTTCCCCTTGTGATGTTGAGAGAGGACATGTTTGAGGTAGAGAAAATCATGAAGGGTAAAGGTGGACTGCAGCAAACTTCCCATCTCAGACAGGGGGTAAAGATTTAGGATTGGGAGGGCAAGAGCTGTAGAGGGGGTCATAGGGGGCCCTTCTTTACCTGTGGAGTGGTGAGTACCTGGAACACACTGCGGAGAGAGTGGGGGAGCAGAGGCACTGACAGCGTTCAAGTGTCGAGATTCACTCTGGCACAGAGAGCTACAGGACAAGTAGGTTTACGGTGAAGGGGAAAAAATTTAATAGGAATCCGAGGGGTAACTTTCTCACTCAAAGGGTGGTGGGTGTATGGAACAAGCTGCCAGAGGAGAGAGTTGAGGCAGGGCCTATCCCAACATTTAAGAAGCAATTAGACAGGTACATGGATAGGACAGGTCTGGAGGGATATGGGCCAAATGTGGGCAGGTGGGACTAGTGTAGCTGGGACATGTTGGCCGATGTGGGAAAGTTGGGCCGAAGGCCCTGTTTCCACACTGTATCACTCTATGACTAAGTGCTGGGAGAAGAGATTGATACAGTTGCGTGCCCATGATTGGCATGGTCCAAATGGATTGTTGCTGTGCCTTTTGTCTGTGTATCAGAGACATTCTCTTACTCCTACCCATCTCTCCCTCCGTTCGCTGCAGTGGCACATGGCCTTCTCGCTGTCCGAACTCTGATCGAGTTTGTAGACCTGCAATATTAAGTGTTCCTCCTGTTGTGCCGGATCCCCAGCGCCTGTACCTTTAGTTTAGTTTAGTTTCCACCACCGGATGCATGCCGACACATTAACACTATCCTACACCCACTAGGGACAACTTACACATACACCAAGTCAATTAACCTACATACCTGTATGTCTTTGGAGTGTGGGAGGAAACCGAAGATCTCGGTGAAGAACCACGCAGGTCATGGGGAGAACGTACAAACTCTGTATAGACAGCACCCATAGTCGGGATGGAACCCGGGTCTCCGGCGCTGCATTCGCTGTAAGGCAGCAGCTCTACCGCTGCACCACCGTGACGCCCATTCTTTGGACCAATGAGTTGGCCGGGGCACAAAATTATGCCTTTGCTGCCATTTCATAGTTGCTGGACTTTCTACGTTTGGACATCCCGTTTCTGCGTGCCATCCTGTGAGTGATGCAAGGATGAGCTGCAGCCACTCGCGCATGCACACCTGCTGCAGATGTTCATGCACACATGTCGTGCATGGCTGCATCGTGTGTCGATTGTTGACCTGCATTGGACAGTGCCTCTGCACGTGTGACTCTCACTAGCTGCAGCAATACCTACAGAGGCTTGGTCCCCTGCCAATGGTCTCATCCACAGATTCTGTACGCAAACATCAAATGTCACATGATGAGCTGATATAATTTTATTTCAATCTACTGACTTGTGCAAGCACTACTAGAGGGAATGTTGAATCAACGGGGTAAGGTGAGTCCTGGACCGACCCGGATCACGTCAGAAACTATCACGCCAGGATATCTGCCTGCCGGTGTCGCCTGCACTCCCTGCAGCCCTCTGTTATTGGGAAGGTCGCATTCCCCTTCTCACCAGCAGGCATCGGAGGTGGAGCAGTGGGAGAGGACTACTGTTTGCAGCAGAAGATCTCAAGAGCGAAGAGGAGATTGTAATGGGGAACACAAAAGGCATCTACAAAACAATGTTTAAAATACATTTGAACACGTACATCGATAAGAAAGGTTTACAGGGAATTGGTCACACTGTCCATGTATCTACTGTGGTCACACTGTCCATGTATCTACTGTGGTCGGTGTCCATGTATCTACTGTGGTCGGTGTCCATGTATCTACTGTGGTCGGTGTCCATGTATCTACTGTGGTCAGTGTCCATGTATCTACTGTGGTCAGTGTCCATGTATCTACTGTGGTCAGTGTCCATGTATCTACTGTGGTGATACTGTCCATGTATCTACTGTGGTCAGTGTCCATGTATCTACTGTGGTCAGTGTCCATGTATCTACTGTGGTGATACTGTCCATGTATCTACTGTGAACACACTGTCCATGTATCTACTGTGGTGATACTGTCCATGTATCTACTGTGAACACACTGGCCATGTATCTACTGTGGTCACACAGTCCATGTATCTACTGTGGTCACACTGTCCATGTATACTGTGGTCAGTGTCCATGTATCTACTGTGGTCACACTGTCCATGTATCTACTGTGAACACACTGGCCATGTATCTACTGTGGTCATACTGTCCATGTATCTACTGTAGTCATACTGTCCATGTCACTAGTAGTGATCAAACTGCCCTTGTCTCTAGTCTTGCTCCTCAAGCCTTTACATGGTGGTCTCACTGCCAACGACCCTCTCGTTTTCGTGATCCTGACTCATCAGTTGGTAAGGTTTCTTCATCTGCTTGTTCGCGCGGAGGTCCATCTCCTGGAGCTCACGGCGTGAGAGGTGCTCAACGATGGCCGCACCGAGAGAATCCCCCAGCACATTGGTGGTGGTACGCAATCTATCCCTGTACAACACAGCATCAGAGCCTGTCAGTGCGGGAGAGACCGTCACACACCCACCACTGGGAGAGACCCCCGTCATTGGGGGAGAGACATCCATCACTCGGAGAGAGACCCCCGTCACTGGGGGAGAGACCGTCACACACCCGTCAATGGGGGAGAGACCCCCGTCACTGGGGGAGAGACCGTCACACACCCACCACTGGGGGAGAGACCCCCGTCACTGGGAGAGAGAGATCCCCGTCACTGGGAGAGAGACACCCCCGTCACTGGGAGAGACCCCCGTCACTGGGAGAGAGAGACCCCCGTCACTGGGAGAGAGACACCCCGGTCACTGGGAGAGACCCCGGTCACTGGGGGTAGACCGTCAGACCCCCATCACTGGGAGAGAGAGACCCCGGTCACTGGGAGAGAGAGACCCCCGTCACTTGGAGAGAGACACCCCCGTCACTGGGAGAGACCCCCGTCACTGGGCGAGAGAGACCCCCGTCACTTGGAGAGAGAGACCCCCGTCACTGGGAGAGAGACACCCCCGTCACTGGGAGAGATCCCCGTCACTGGGAGAGAGAGACCCCCGTCACTGGGAGAGAGAGACCCCGGTCACTGGGAGAGAGAGACCCCGGTCACTGGGAGAGAGAGACCCCGGTCACTGGGAGAGAGAGACCCCGGTCACTGGGAGAGACCCCCATCACTGGGAGAGACCCCCGTCACTGGGAGAGAGAGACCCCGGTCACTGGGAGAGACCCCTGTCACTGGGAGAGAGACCTCCTTCACTGGGGGAGAGACACCCCTGTCACTGGGAGAGAGAGACCCCCGTCAATGGGCGAGAGAGACCCCCGTCACTGGGAGAGACCCCGGTCACTGGGAGAGAGAGACCCCCGTCACTGGGGGAGAGACCCCCGTCACTGGGAGAGAGAGACCCCCGTCACTGGGAGAGAGACACCCCCGTCACTGGGAGAGACCCCCGTCACTGGGAGAGAGAGACCCCCGTCACTGGGAGAGACCCCGGTCACTGGGGGTAGACCGTCAGACACCCATCACTGGGAGAGACCCCCGTCACTGGGAGAGAGAGACCCCCGTCACTGGGAGAGAGAGACCCCCGTCACTGGGAGAGACCCCCGTCACTGGGAGAGAGAGACCCCCGTCACTGGGAGAGAGAGACCCCCGTCACTGGGAGAGAGTGACCCCCGTCACTGGGAGAGAGAGACCCCCGTCACTGGAAGAGAGAGACCCCCGTCACTGGGAGAGACCCCGGTCACTGGGAGAGAGAAACCCCCGTCACTGGGAGAGAGACACCCCCGTCACTGGGAGAGAGAGACACCCCCGTCACTGGGAGAGACCCCCGTCACTGGGAGAGAGAGACCCCCGTCACTGGGAGAGAGAGACCCCCGTCACTGGGAGAGACCCCCGTCACTGGGAGAGAGAGACCCCCGTCACTGGGAGAGAGACACCCCCGTCACTGGGAGAGACCCTGGTCACTGGGGGTAGACCGTCAGACACCCATCACTGGAGCTGCTGAGCCGTATGGCCTGTTGTACCGTGTGACGTGAGACTTACAGGAACCAATCCACTGCAATGATGAGACTGATGTCGTCGGTAGGAAGTCCCACTGATGTCAGGACAATCACCATGGTCACCAGGCCTGCCTGGGGTATGCCAGCGGCACCGATACTGGCAGCGGTCGCTGTGATGCTGCATCAAGAGAAAAGCAACAGGGTTACACAGTGGAGCAGCACCACCATCCTGGCACTGCGCACAGATAGCAGGTCAGGCAGTACACTGGGTACCCCCCACAGGCGCAGGTCCACCAGCTCGATGGGCCAAAAGGCCTCCTCCTGCACCTATTTTTCTAGTGGGGCAACTTTTCACACAGGGTGGAGGGTGGTTGAGGCATGTTCATTAACAACATTTAAAGGACCCTGGGACAGGTTCAAGGATAGGAAAGGTTTGGAGATGTTGAGCTGAAGAGCCTGGTTTTGTGATGTTTGGCAAGTCCAGACTGGCTATTCTGCTGCGATAATGCCTGGTAGTTTAGTTGAGTTTAGAGATACAGCGCGGAAACAGGCCCTTCGACTGACTGGAGGACCAGCCTGGGACAGTTTAGCACAGGAGCGGCAGCCTGGGACAGTTTAGCACAGGCTACAGTCTGGGACAGTTTAGCACAGGCTACAGTCTGGGACAGTTTAGCACAGGCTACAGTCTGGGACAGTTAAGCACAGGCTAAAGCCTGGGACAGTTTAGCACAGGCTACAGTCTGGGACAGTTTAGCACAGGAGGGGCAGTCTGGGACAGTTTAGCACGGGCTACAGTCTGGGACAGTTAAGCACAGGCTAAAGCCTGGGACAGTTTAGCACAGGAGGGGCAGCCTGGGACAGTTTAGCACAGGCTACAGTCTGGGACAGTTTAGCACAGGCTACAGTCTGGGACAGTTTAGCACAGGCTATAGCCTGGGACAGTTTAGCACAGGCTACAGTCTGGGACAGTTAAGCACAGGCTACAGTCTGGGACAGTTAAGCACAGGCTAAAGCCCTGTGGTCGGGAACCATGACTCAAGCCGCCCCCCAGCAGCGGGCAGCCAGGGCATCGCATCGTTACACCACATAACGCTGGTGGGTGCTGCAACAAACACCCCCCTCACCCCGCCCGCCTGCTCAACGCAGAGGTTGTGTCCCCGCAGCGGCCTCGCCTCATTTCATCTTCACTGGGCGGGGTGGGGGTTGGGGGAGTCATTCTGAATCTCAACTGTGCCAACGTCCTTGAATGAATGAATAAGTTTATTGGCCAAATATGTGCACATACAAAGAATGTGCCTTGGTGCTCCGCTGACAAACGACAACACAAACATACAGTTAACAATTAAGAATAAAGCATAACCACATCAAAACAATAAGGATACATCATCACGGTCTCAACATGTGGGTGAAAGTAAAGCAGGGCAAAAAAGAGGCTACAGACTTTTGGTTGTTGAGTGGAACTATCACTCGTGGAAAAAAAGCTGTTTTTATGTCTGGCTGTGGCTGCTTTGACAGTCCGGAGTCGTCTTCCAGAGGGAAGTGCTTTGAAGAGTTTGTGGTCAGGGTGAGAGGGGTCAGAGATGATCTTGCCCGCTCGCTTCCTGGCCCTTGCAGTGTACAGTTCGTCAATGGGGGGAAGGTTGCAACCAACAACCTTCTCAGCTGTGCGAACGATCCGTTGCAGCCTCCGATGTCGTGCTTGGTGGCTGAGCCAAACCAGACCATGATGGAGAAGGTGAGGACGGACTCAATGATAGCAGTATAGAATTGGACTATCATTGCCTGTGGCAGATTGTGTTTCTTCAGTTGCCGCAGGAAGTACATCCTCTGTTGGGCCTTTTTGACTGTGGAGTCGATGGCGTTTCCCCATTTAAGGTCCCTGGAGATAATGGTTCCAAGGAACTCCAAAGACGTACAGGTATGTAGGTTAATTGGCTGGGTAAATGTAAAAAAAATTAAAATTGTCCCTAGTGGGTGTAGGATAGTGTTAATGTACGGGGATCACTGGGCGGCACGGACTTGGAGGGCCGAAAAGGCCTGTTTCCGGCTGTATGTATATGATATGATGATATGATATGATATAACTTAAATAACTCCACAGATGTGACTGTGGTGTTGTTGATGGTGAGTGGGGGGAGGGGAGGGGGAGCTCTTCGAAAGTCTACAATTAATTCCACTGTCTTGAGAGCATTGAGCTCCAGGTTGTTGCGATGGCACCAGGACGCCAGCTGTGTCACTTCCCGTCTGTAGGCAGATTCCTCCCCATCCTGGATCAGTGGATATTTTTAAGTCATATTTTTAAGATAGATAGTTGCTTGATTAGTTTAGGGGTTATGGGGAGAAGGCAGGAGAATGGGGTTAGGAGGGAAGGATAGATCAGCCATGGTTGAATGGCGGAGTGGACTTGATGGGCCGAATGGCCTAATTCTGCTCCTTTATTTGGAGGAGGTCCAGGTTCTCCATGGAGTGCTGGAAACAAGGGGGGCACATCTCAACTGAGGCGTCTTTCAGTTGAGATGCAGTCCCAGTGTAAATAGGTCATTGTACGAAAATGTTTGTCCCCCAGAGTATTGAACCAAACTGTGCAATTGTAACTTTAGAACTGGCTTCAATCAGCTGATGTTACCGTTATTCTGAAAGGGTTGAGAGAGATTCTCCCATTCTCACCAGCTCTGATCCCAGGGCACATATGAAGTTACATCCACTGCTCTGCTTCTGTGAGGCTCATTCAAAGTCACACTCATCACCCTTCTTATCACTGCTGTACTTTTAAAATAATGTTACTATAGCTGTTGTCCTCGCCTGAACCCAGCCAAGGTTTAGTTTAGTTTAGAGATAAAACGCGGAAACAGGCCCTTCGGCCCACCGGGTCCACGCCGACCAGCGACCTCCGCACATTAACATCATCCTACACCCACTAGGGACAATGTTTACACTTACCAAGCCAATTAACCTACAAACCCGCGCATCTTTGGAGTGTGGGAGGAAACCGAAGATCTCGGAGAAAACCCACGCAGGTCACGGGGAGAACGTACAAACTCCATACAGACGACGCCCGTAGTCAGGATGGAACCCTGGTCTCCGGCACTGCATTCGCTGTAAGGCAGCAACTCTACCGCTGTGCCACCGTGCCACCAAAAACTCTCTGCTGCAGCCTCAGCCATCTCTTATGTAGGAGGAAACTGCTGGTTGACGCCGAATGTAGGCATAAAATGCTGGAGTAACTCAGTGGGACAGGCAGCACTTTGGAGAGAAGGAATGGGCGACATTTCAGGTTGAGGGCTCTTCTTCAGACTAGGAGTCAGAGGAGAGGGAGACGCAAAGATATGGAAGGGTCAGGTGTGAAAATGAGAGAACAACGGAGACGCAGATCAAGGTAGATGTAGAATAGATCATTGTTATTCCTTGTTCTCCGACCAGTCTGACTGACCCTCCGAATAAATTTTTTCTTTGTCTGTCTTGTTGTCATCTTCCACTAGCTAAGAATGATCTATTCTACATTCTCCTTGATCTCCGTCCCCTTTGTTCTCTCGTTTCTCACACCTTATCCTTCCATATCTGTGTCTCCCTCTCTCCTGACTCCTAGTCTGAAGAAAGGTCTCGACTTGAAACGTCACCTATCCATGTTCTCCAGAGATGCTGCCTGACCCGCTGAGTTACTCCAGCACTCTGAAACGTCACCTATCCATGTTCTCCAGAGATGCTGCCTGACCCGCTGAGTTACTCCAGCACTCTGTGAAACGTCACCTATCCATGTTCTCCACAGATGCTGCCTGACCCGCTGAGTTACTCCAGCACTCTGTGAAACGTCACCTATCCATGTTCTCCACAGATGCTGCCTGACCCACTGAGTTACTCCAGCACTCTGTGTCTGTCCTCAGTAATCTCTCGTCTTGCCTCGTGCAGTAGCCTGGGATAATTGATCAGACTGGGCTGCACATCCACCTTTCATCCCACTCACATTTACTACTGCCTCTTTTCCCAATGATTCCCCGTTCTAAAATCCCACTCTGAATTCTTCTTCTGAGAATAAAGGGGAGACTATTTAAAACTGAGGTGAGAAAAAAAACGTTTTCACCCAGAGAGTTGTGAATTTGTGGAATTCTCTGTCACAGAGGGCAGTGGAGGCCAATTCACTGGATGGATTTGAGAGAGAGTTAGATAGAGCTCGAGGGGATAGCGGAATCAAGGGATATGGGGAGAAAGCAGGCACGGGTTACTGATTGTGGATGATCAATGAATGGCGGTGCTGGCTCGAAGGGCCCAATGGCCTCCTCCTGCACCTATTTTCTACCTTTCTATGTTTAATTCTGCAATCAACAGGAAATGTACAATCTCAACGATGCCAAAGATATCTCCCAAATGCATGACCACAAGGAACGTAAATGACAGGGCAGTAACACGTTGTCTTCCTGCAGCCCTGCCCACATCACCAATGCTTTCTACATCCACCTGGACATTCCCACTGGGCACTATTGCACACCCCAGGAGGCCATGTACTCTCTGCGTCTCCCATCTGATCAGTGGTTTGAGATACGAGGGGTGTGGCTGAGTAATTGTGTTACCTGATGGTGAGGATTTGGCCAAAGTTGAGGTCGAAGTTGTTCACCTGTGCGATGAATATGGCGGCGAGAGCCTCGTAGAGCGCGGTGCCGTCCATGTTAATCGTGGCCCCCACCGGCAGCACAAACCTGGTGACTCGTTTATCCAGACCGATCTTGTCCTCCAGGCACCGAAACGTGATGGGCAGCGTGGCCGAACTGTGGGGAGACGAGAATATTGAATTTGTCAACTTTAATCAACTTTCCATTCCCCCCCTCTCATTCCTGAGCCCTGCACAATCCAGTGCACAAACATTTCTCCAACCAGGAAGATCATCTCTGACCCCTCTCACCCTGAACACAAACTCTTCGAAGCACTTCCCTCTGCAAGGCCACTCCGGACTGTCAAAGCAGCCACAGCCAGACATAAAAACTGCTTTTTTCCACGAGTAGCAGCTCTACTCAATAACCAAAAGTCTGTAGCCTCCTTGTGCTCTGGTATTTTATTTCATTCACATTTTTAAACCGTAATGTTGTATTCTTAATGTTTAAATGTTTTAGGCTTTATTCTTAATTGGCTACTGTGTGTTCGTGCTGTTACTTGCGAGCGGAGCACCAAGGCACATTCCTTGTATATGTACATACTTGGCCAATAAACCTATTCAATTCAATTCAATTCAACCATCCCACCTGACCTTTTCCCCCGTTTCCCCCCTACATTCCCCTTCCACTGCATCCCATATCCCTCCCTCTGACTTTATATTTACTGCCTCTTTCGTTACTCTCCTCATCTGACATCTCTGGCCTTTGCTAATTAAAACCCACCTCATCTGTATCCAGCTATCACTTGCCAAGCTTTGTCCGACCCAGTCTACTCCCCCCCACATCACAGTCTGTCAGAAGAAGGGTCCTGACCTGAAACGTTTGCTATCCATGTTCGCAAGAGATGCTGTCTGACCCGGTTATTCCCGCACTTTGTGTCTACAACTTTGTATCTTCTCTAGCCCCAGGCAAGGTCCTGGTGGACTGGAAAGTAGCCAATGTGGACGTTGTTTAAAAAGCGAATTGGAGATAATCAAGAAAATTATAGGTTGTGGGAAGGTAGGGAGATCAGAGAGGATATCCGTACACTGCGGTGCTGGCTCGAAGGGCCACATGGCCTCCTCCTGCACCTATTGTCTGGGTGTTTTCTATGACCGTTGTGAAATATAAAACAAGCAGGAAAGAACTCAAGCGACAAACCAGAATGGCCAAAAGGGGTCATGAAATATTATTCATAAGTAATGCAAGCAGAATTAGGCCATTCGGCCCATCAAGTCTACTTCAACCATGGCTGATCTATCTCTCCCTCCTAACCACATTCTCCTGCCTTCTCCCCATAACCCCTGACACCCGTACTCATCCAGAATCTATCAATCTCTGCCTTAAAAATATCCATTGACGGCCTCCACAGCCATCTGTGGCAATGAATTCCACAGATTCACCAGCCTCTGACTAAAGACATTCCTCCTCGTCTCCTTCCTAAAGGAACGCCCTTTGATTCTGAGGCTGTGCCCTCTGATCCTAGACTCTCCCACTAGTGGAAACATCTTCTCCACACCCACTCTCTCTGGGCCAAGTCAGATTTAAGAAAACCCCAAATCTTTTAATGCTTACATTAGAACGTGAGGATTCGGAGAGCTGATGGGTTTTGTCGCTCGGCTCTGTGTTCGACACTCTCCAATCGTGAGAACACGGACACTGGGTGGGTGTGTGGATCTACAGGGTTGGTGTACACACCTTCGCTCAGTCCGTCTTAACCTACCTGATCTCCCGGTGGCTCAGCACTTCAACACCCCCTCCCACTCCCAGTCTGTCCTTTCTGTCCAGGGCCTCCTCCATTGTCAGAGTGAGGCCCAGCGCCAATTGGAGGAACAGCACCTCATAATTCGCTTGGGTAGTTTACATCCCAGCGGTATGAACATTGACATCTCTAACTTCAGACAGTCCCTGCTTTCCCTCTCTATCCCCTCCCCCTTCCCAGTTCTCCCACTAGTCTTCCTGTCTCCGTCTACATTCTATCTTTGTCCCGTCCCCTCCCCTGACATCAGTCTGAAGAAGGGTCTCAATCTGAAATGTCACCCATTCCTTCTCTCCCGAGATGCTGCCTGACCCGCTGAGTTACTCCAACATTTTGGGTGTGTAGAAAATATGTGCAGGAGGAGGTCATTCGGCCCTTCGAGCCAGCACCGCCATTCATTGTGATCATGGCTGATCATCCACAATCAGTAACCCGTGCCTGCCTTCTCCCCATATCCCTTGATTCCACTAGCCCCTAGAGCTCTATCTAACTCTCTCTTAAATCCATCCAGTGATTTGGCCTCCACTGCGCTCTGTGGCAGAGAACTCCACAAATTCACAACTCTCTAGGTGAAAAAGTTCCTTCTCACCTCACCTTTATTCTAAGTCTGTGTCCCCTGGTTCTGGACTCCCCCAACATTGGGAACATTTTTCCTGCATCTAGCTTATCTAGTCCCTTTATAATTTTATACATCTCTATAAGATCCCCTCTCATCCGTCTAAACTCCAGTGAATACAAGCCCAGTCTTTCCAGTCTTTCCTCATATGGATCTCCAGGTTTAGTGGGTGGACCGTGATGTCAGGGCTGCCCTCTCCCGTCAGGAGGCGAGGGGCAGACACAGCGTGACAGAGTGAGGGAGGGTCTCACCTGGAGGAGGTGCCGAGAGCCGTCACCAGGGCCTGCACCATGCCGCCGATGAACACGAAGGGGTTCTTGCGAGTGATGATGAAGTAGAGTGTGGGCAGCACCACAAGCGAGTGGATCATCAGCCCCACGATCACAGTGATGGTGTACATGCCCAGCTGCCCGCCAACCACACTCATGTCCTCCATCTCCACGATCTTTCCCGCAATCAGGAACAGGATGCCCACTGGAGCATACCTGGGCACAGAGTGAGGGCGGTGTGAGGGACGGGCAGCAACAGAGAGGGGCGGGCACAGAGAGAGGGCGGTGTGAGGGGCGGGCACCAACAGAGAGGGACGGGCACCAACAGAGAGGGCGGTGTGAGGGACGGGCAGGAACAGATGGGGCGGAGTGAGGGGCGTGCACCAACAGAGAGGGACGGGCACCAACATAGAGGGCGGTGTGAGGGACGGGCACCAACATAGAGGGCGGTGTGAGGGGCGGGCAGCAACAGAGAGGGACGGGCAGCAACAGAGAGGGCGGGTGAGGGGTGGGCACCAACATAGAGGGTGGGGTGAGGGACGGGCACCAACAGAGAGGGCGGGTGAGGGGCGGGCACCAACAGAGAGGGCGAGTGAGGGGCGGGCACCAACAGAGAGGGCGGGTGAGGGGCGGGCACAAACAGAGAGGGCGGTGTGAGGGACGGGCAGCAACAGAGAGGGACGGGCAGCAACAGAGAGGGCGGTGTGAGGGGCGGGCACCAACATAGAGGGTGGGGTGAGGGACGGGCACCAACAGAGAGGGCGGTGTGAGGGGCGGGCAGCAACAGAGAGGGCGGTGTGAGGGACATGCAGCAACAGAGAGGGTGGTGTGAGGGATGGGCAGCAACAGAGAGGGCGGTGTGAGGGGCGGGCACCAACAGAGAGGGCGGTGTGAGGGGCGGGCACCAACAGAGAGGGCGGTGTGAGGGGCGGGCACCAACAGAGAGGGCGGTGTGAGGGGCGGGCAGCAACAGAGAGGGCGGGTGAGGGGCGGGCAGCAACAGAGAGGGTGGGGTGAGGGATGGGCACCAACATAGAGGGACGGGCACCAACATAGAGGGCGGTGTGAGGGACAGGCAGTAGTTTAGAGTTTAGAGATACAGCGCGGAAACAGGCCTTTCCCCACCGGGTCCGCACCGACCAGCGATCCCCGCACACTAACACTATCCGACACCCACTAGGGACAATGTTTACATTTACCAAGACAATTAACCTACAAACCTGCACGTCTTTGGAGTGTAGGAGGAAACAGAAGATCTCGGAGAAAACCCACGCAGTCACGGGGGGAACGTGTGTGACAGGGGGCAATGTGAGGGAGGGAAGGCATTAGACACAAACACACACACACACACACACACACACACACACAGTGGACTCACAGACACACACCGGCCCATCACACACAGAAACACACACAGTGGACTCACACACACACAGTAGACTCACACACACAAACACACAGTAGACTCACATATACTCACAGGCTCTCTTGCACACACACATACACACAGTCTCACACACATGCACACACATACAGTGGACTCACATATACAATCACACAGTCTACACACACAGTAGACAGTCTCACACACATACACATATGAGATTAGTGGGCAAAATTAGAGCACATGGTATTGAGGGTAGGGTACTGACATGGATAGAAAATTGGTTGGCAGACAGGAAACAAAGAATAGGGATTAACGGGTCCCTTTGAGAATGGCAGGCAATGACTAGTGGGGTACCGCAAGGCTCGGTGCTAGGACCGCAGCTATTTACAATATAAACATAGCACAAAAAGTAAGGAAATTTGTGTTTGGTAGATTATTTCTTTGTTGTAACAATGCTTCTTGGCAATAAATCTTATACCGTTGGAAAGCCTGTTTATTTCCCTTTTAAATGGTGCCACATTTGTAAGGAACATGCATTTGTGGGATGAGCAGCAGAGCTGAGTATATGGGATGCGCCCATGAAAAATTTGCCAAATCTTCTCTGCCAATGCCAAACAGCTTATTCTGCTGTTGCTTTGACTCTTGTTTTGAGCTTCTGGTACCCCCAGGTGCTGACAAGAATGGGATGCCATCCCACAACAGTGTGTGACCAGGCTGGTGACCAGCATGAGGAGGAGGTGCCAGGCTGTTATGGCTGTGTATGGTTCTTCCACACGCTACTGTGGCTCCTGTTTATTAAATGAATAAATTGTTAAATTGCCAATATGTCTTGTTTCTTCAGACCAATCATCCAATCCACCAAACAACACCGAACAAGAGTCAATGGCAGAATAAGCTGTTTGGCATTGGCAGAGAAGATTTGGCAACAAAGAAATAATCTACCAAACACAAATTTCCTTACTTTTTGTGCTATGTTTACATTAATGACTTGGATTAAGTGATTAAAAGTAACATTAGCAAATTTGCAGATGACACAAAGCTGGGTGGCATTTTGAAATGTGAGGAGGATGCTATGAGGTTGTAGGGTGACTTGGACAGGTTGTGTGAGTGGGCAGATGCATGGCAGATGCAGTTTAATGTGGATAAATGTGAGGTTATCCACTTTGGTGGCAAGAGCAATTAGGCAGATTATTATCTGAATGGTGTCAAGTTAGGAAAAGGGGAAGTATAATGAGATCTGGGTGTCCTTGTTCTTCAGTCACTGAAAGTAAGCATGCAGATACAGCAGGCAGTGAAGAAAGCCAATGGCATGTTGGCCTTCATAACAAGAGGAATTGAGTATAGGAGCAAAGAGGTCCTTCTGTAGTTGTACAGGGCCCTAGTGAGACCACACCTGGGGAATTGTGTGCAGTTTTGGTCTCCAAATTTGAGGAAGGACATTATTGCTATTGAGGGAGTACAGCATAGGTTCACGAGATTAATTCCCGGGATGATGGGACTGTCATATGTTGAAAGAATGGAGCGACTGGGCTTGTATACACTGGAATTTAGAATGAGAGGGGATCTTATTGAAACATATAAGATTATTAAGGGATTGGACACACTAGAGGCAGGAAACATGTTCCCGATGTTGGGGGAGTCCAGAACCAGGGGCCACAGTTTACGAATAAGGGGTAGGCCATTTAGAATGGAGATGAGATAAAACTTTTTCACCCAGAGTGTTGTGAATCTGTGGAAATCTCTGCCACAGAAGGCAGTGGAGGCCGATTCTCTGGATGCTTTCAAGAGAGAGCTAGATAGAGCTCTTAAGGATAGTGGAGTCAGGGGGTATGGGGAGGAGGCAGGAACGGGGTACTGATTGAGAATGATCAGCCATGATCGCATTGAATGGCGGTGCTGGCTCGAAGGGCCGAATGGCCTCCCCCTGCACCTATTGTCTATTGTCATATTGTCTATTGACTCACATATACACACACACAGTCTCACACACACATACACAGAGTCTCATACACACACAGTCTCACACACACACTCACACACATACACAGAGTCTCATACATACACACACACATAGTTGACACACACATACACAGAGTCCCATACACACACACACACACACACACACAGGTGCTTGGGGACATGTAAACACATGGATGAAGTGAGCAAGCTTTGACTGAGGTCCACATTGACGTTAACTGCAAGCAGTACCATGTGACAACAGACACCAGGCGCATGATGGCTTCGTTGAGACAGTTGAAGAATTCTCCGACAGGTCTCCCCTCCCCCTTCATGGCTCCGATGACCAGACCGAAGCTGATGGAGAAGACCACCAAGCCCAGAGCGTTGACAGAGTTGACGGAGCCAGGGACAGGGACCAGCTCCTCTCTGGCCTCCAGCAGCAGCTTCATCACCTGGGTGACATTGTTGATGAGCAGCGCTGGCCCATGGCTCGTGTTGCCCAGTGACGCTCGGCTCACCTTCCTCTTGTCGTAACCTGTTTTAAACTAAACACAGAGGACATGCAGCCATCAGTCGTGATTCCACGCAACTCAGAGATGGTGGGTGTGTGTGATGGGCCGGTGTGTGTGATGGGCCGGTGTGTGTGATGGGCCGGTGTGTGTGATGGGCCGGTGTGTGTGATGGGCCGGTGTGTGTGATGGGCCGGTGTGTAGGTGTGTGATGGGCCGGTGTGTGTGATGGGCCGGTCTGTGTGATGGGCCGGTGTGTGTGATGGGCCGGTGTGTGTGATGGGCCGGTGTGTGTGATGGGCCGGTGTGTGTGATGGGCCGGTCTGTATGATGGGCCGGTCTGTGTGATGGGCCAGTGTGTAGGTGTGTGATGGGCCGGTGTGTGTGATGGGCCGGTGTGTGTGATGGGCCGGTGTGTGTGATGGGCCGGTGTGTGTGATGGGCCGGTCTGTGTGATGGGCCGGTGTGTGTGATGGGCCGGTCTGTGTGATGGGCCAGTGTGTAGGTGTGTGATGGGCCGGTGTGTGTGATGGGCCGGTGTGTGTGATGGGCCGGTCTGTGTGATGGGCCGGTCTGTGTGATGGGCCGGTCTGTATGATGGGCCGGTGTGTAGGTGTGTGATGGGCCGGTGTGTGTGATGGGCCGGTGTGTGTGATGGGCCGGTGTGTGTGATGGGCCGGTGTGTAGGTGTGTGATGGGCCGGTGTGTGTGATGGGCCGGTGTGTGTGATGGGCCGGTCTGTGTGATGGGCCGGTCTGTATGATGGGCCGGTGTGTAGGTGTGTGATGGGCCGGTGTGTGTGATGGGCCGGTGTGTGTGATGGGCCGGTCTGTGTGATGGGCCGGTGTGTGTGATGGGCCGGTGTGTGTGATGGGCCGGTGTGTGTGATGGGCCGGTGTGTGTGATGGGCCGGTGTGTGTGATGGGCCGGTGTGTGTGATGGGCCGGTGTGTGTGATGGGCCAGTGTGTGTGATGGGCCGGTGTGTGTGATGGGCTGGTGTGTGTGATGGGCCGGTGTTGTGATGGGCCAGTGTGTAGGTGTGAGACGGGCCAGTGTGTGTGGCGGTCACGGTGGTACAACGTTAGATTTGCCGCCTTACAGTGAATTCAGCGCCGGAGACCCGGGTTCGATCACGACTACGGGCGCTGTCTGTACGGAGTTTGTACGTTCTCCCCGTGACCTGCGTGGGTTTTCTCCGAGATCTTCGGTTTCCTCCCACACTCCAAAGATGTGCAGGTTTGTAGGTTAATTGGTTTGGTAAATGTAAAAATTGTCCCTAGTGTGTGTAGGATAGTGTTAGTGTGCGGGGATCGCTGGGCGGCGCGGACCTGGTGGGCCGAAGGGCCTGTTTCCGCGCTGTCTCAAGACTAAACTAAACTAAACTAACTGCACGGCGGACAGTTGCAGCAGGTAGTGCTGCTGCCTGACAGCACCAGAGACCCGGGTTCGATCCAGACCTCACCTGCAGTCAGTGTGGACGTGGCCCATTCTCCCTGTCACCAGGTAGGTTTTCTCCAGGTGCTCTGGTTCCCTCCCACATCTGCAAGACGTGCAGGTGAGTGGGTTCAGTGCTCTCTGTACGTGGTCCCCATTTTGGGCAGGTGGTGACAATGCTGGGGTGGCAGTTGCTGGACATGTGAGCGGTCAATGGGACCTGAAGGGGTGCTCTGAGAGCCAGCATGGACATGATGGGCTGAATGGCCTCCTCCTGCACCACAAGGAAGTATGAGCATTGGAGATGGAGATGCCTGAAGCCGGGAGATTCGTGAGCCCACCAGTGAAGTGCATAATGCATCAGGAGTTTCTGAAAGTAAGCGTGCAGGTACAGCAGGCAGTGAAGATAGCTAATGGCATGTTGGCCTTCATAACGAGAGGATTTGAGTATCGGAGTAAAGAGGTCCTTCTGCAGTTGTATAGGGCCCTGGTAAGACCGCACCTGGAGTACTGTGTGCAGTTTTGTTCTCCTAATTTGAGAAAGGACATCCTTGCAGAACAGGCGGAGGATGATGGCTGACTTTAGTGGAGCGTCACAACGGGTGGGAAGGCGGATGGATGAAGGCTGCTGCAGAAAAGGGCCCCCGGTCGTCTTGGACTCCACGCCACTGGATCCTGACCCAGATCTGTCAAGGACCGTGTGGTGGCTGTCTGTCTGTGCACCAGTCTCCCCACGTTAAACAAAGTCACACACAGGCGTCCGACCATAAAGGGACCGCTTCGAGTGACCGCCGATGATGACTGATCTGTTCTGTGAGAGTGCCGTTGCACATCTGATGTGCCAGTACCAGTCAGGAGGTGAGTCGGGATTCTCAGCCCCTGGCCTGTTGTATCCACAGTCTTTATGTGGCTGGCACAGGGCTTTGGTGGTGGGAACTTGGTAATGGGGATGCTGTTAAATGCCAGAAGGAGGTGCCAGGTCCTCTTGATGAGTTCATCTTCAAAGGTTATCGGAGCAGAATTAGGCCATTCGGCCCATCAAGTCCACTCCGCCATTCAATCACGGCTGATCTATCTCTCCCTCTCAACCGCATTCTCCTGCCTTCTCCCCATAACCCCTGACACATGTACTGATCAACAATCTATCTATCTTCACCTTAAAAATATCCACTGACGGCCTCCACAGCCTTCTGTGGCAATGAATTCCACAGATTCGCCACCCCCTGACTAAAGATATTCCTCCTCATCTCCTTCTCAAGGGAACATCCTTTTATTCTGAGGCTCGTAAACCTCCTCTGGTCTATCTCCAGCGCCAGCACATCCTTCCTCAGACATGGGCCCCAGAATTGTTCACAATGCTACATATGTGGTCTGACCAGCGCCTTGTAGAGCCTCAGCATTATATCCTTGTTTTTGTGTACCAAAATGCAAGACTCCATATGCTTTGCTCCACTGTATTCCATCTGCCACTTCTCTTCCCACTCTCCCAACCTGTCCAAGTCCTTCTGCAGAGTCCCTGCTTTCTCTACACCACCTTCCCCTCCACTATATTCGTATCATCCGCAAACTTGGCCAATGTGTTTAGAGTTTAGAGATACAGCGCAGAAACAGGCCCTACGGCCCACTGGGTCCGCGCCGACCAGCGATCCCCGCACATTAACACTATCCTACACCCACTAGGGACAGTTTTTACATTTACCAAGCCAATTAACCTACAAACCTGCACGTCTTTGGAGTGTGGGAGCAAACCGAACATCTTGGAGAAAACCCACGCAGGTCACGGGGAGAACGTACAAACTCCGTGCAGACAGCACCCGTAGTCGGGATGGAACCCAGGTCACCTGCGCTGCATTCGCTGTAAGGCAGCAACTCTACCGCTGCACCACCGTGACGCCCTGTGCTGACACTTACCTGTTTAAAGCAAGCTTCAACCAGATTCGGGGGAAACATGTTCCTGTGAAGTAAAGAGATCAGTGTTACAGAGATGCATTTGGTGCCAGAGATTGCACTCAGTCCCTCTCCCTCTGTCAGCTTGGATCACCCGGGCTGGGCTTGAAACACAACAGTGTGGGGACACCTCCTCCAGCCACCAGCTCAGCTGCGCAAAATCAACAGAGTCATAGAGTCACAGAGTGA
Source organism: Rhinoraja longicauda (assembly GCF_053455715.1). Taxonomy (NCBI): domain Eukaryota; kingdom Metazoa; phylum Chordata; class Chondrichthyes; order Rajiformes; family Arhynchobatidae; genus Rhinoraja; species Rhinoraja longicauda. The sequence continues at coordinate 748,530 of NC_135955.1, read as the reverse complement.
CACAGTGTGGAAACAGGCCCTTCATAGAGTCACAGAGTGATACAGTGTGGAAACAGGCCCTTCATAGAGTCACAGAGTGGAAACAGGCCCTTCATAGAGTCACAGAGTGATACAGTGTGGAAACAGGCCCTTCATAGAGTCACAGAGTGATACAGTGTGGAAACAGGCCCTTCATAGAGTCACAGAGTGATACAGTGTGGAAACAGGCCCTTCATAGAGTCACAGAGTGATACAGTGTGGAAACAGGCCCTTCATAGAGTCACAGAGTGATACAGTGTGGAAACAGGCCCTTCATAGAGTCACAGAGTGATACAGTGTGGAAACAGGCCCTTTGGCTCAACTTGCCAACATGTCCCAGCTACAGTAGTCCCACTTGCCTGCGCTTGGTCCACATCCCTCCAAACCTGTCCTATCCATGTACCTGTCCAACTGTTACTTAAACGATAGGATAGTCCCAGCTTCAACTACCTCCTCTGGCAGCTTGTTCCATTCACCCACCACCCTCTGTGTGGAAAAGTTACCCCTCGGATTCCTATTAAATCTTTTCCCCTTCACCTTGAACCTATGTCCTCTGGTCCTCGATACTCCTACTCTGGGTAAATGTGCATCTACCCGATCTATTCCTCTCATGATTTTATATGCTAAACTTGGGATAATAAAACATATCAGGTCAGCAATCAGTGACTAATAACAGGGAAAACCTGATTCATGTTAATAACAGTGGAAGGGACAGAGAGGTGTGTGACAAGACTGCTAATGGTACAGAGGTTGGGGATGAGCAAGTTAAGAGGAGATGCAACATCAGCCAATGGAATGTTGGCCTTCATAACAAGAGGAGTTGAGTACAGGAGCAAAGAGGTCCTTCTGCAGTTGTACAGGGCCCTAGTGAGACCGCACCTGGAGTACTGTGTGCAGTTTTGGTCTCCAAATTTGAGGAAGGATATTCTTGCTATTGAGGGCGTGCAGCGTAGGTTTACTAGGTTAATTCCCGGAATGGCGGGACTGTCATATGTTGAAAGACTGGAGCAACTAGGCTTGTATACACTGGCATTTAGAAGGATGAGAGGGGATCTTATTGAAACGTATAAGATTATTAAGGGGTTGGACATGTTAGAGGCAGGAAACGTGTTCCCAATATTGGGGGAGTCCAGAACAAGGAGCCACAGTTTAAGAATAAGGGGTAGGCCATTTAGAACTGAGATGAGGAAAACCTTTTTTGGTCAGAAAGTTGTGAATCTGTGGAATTCTCTGCCTCAGAATGCAGTGGAGGCCAATCCTCTGAATGCATTCAAGAGAGAGCTAGATAGAGCTCTTAAAGATAGCGGAGTCAGGGGGTATGGGGAGAAGGCAGGAATGGGGTACTGATTGAGAATGATCAGCCATGATCACATTAAATGGCGATGCTGGCTCGAAGGGCCGAATGGCCTCCTCCTGCCCCTATTGTCTATTGTCTATTATAGGGACATAGTTCCCAGAGTGTGGCATGACTGGTGGAGAGGAAGGGCAAAAAGACCATTGACACACTGGCCTTCATCCGGTAGGGTATTGAGTAGAGAAGTTGGCCGTTTTGTTGCAGTTAACCAAGATGTTGCTGAAGTCACATTTGGAGTATTGTGTTCAGTATTGGTCACCGTGCTACAGGGATGATGTCATTAAGCTGGAAGGAGTGTGGAGAAGGTAGACACAGAGTGCTGGAGTAACTCAGTGGGTCAGGCAGCATCTGTGGAGAACATGGATAGGTGACGTTTCACACAGTGCTGGAGTAACTCAGTGGGTCGGGCAGCATCTGTGGAGAACATGGACAGGTGACGTTTCACAGAGTGCTGGAGTAACTCAGCGGGTCAGGCAGCATCTGTGGAGAGAAGGATTGGGTGACGTTTCACAGAGTGCTGGAGTAACTCAGCGGGTCAGGCAGCATCTGTGGAGAGAAGGATTGGGTGACGTTTCGGGTCGAGGCCCTTCTTCAGTCTTACTCCAGCATGTTGTGTCTACCTTCGATTTAAATCAGCATCTGGCGCAGCGGTAGAGTTGCCGCCTTACAGCGAATGCAGCGCCGGAGACCCGGGTTCCATCCCGACTACGGGTGCTGTCTGTATGGAGTTTGTACGTTCTCCCCGTGACCTGCGTGGGTTTTCTCCGAGATCTTTGGTTTCCTCCCACACTCCAAAGACGTGCAGGTTTGTAGGTTAATTGGATTGGTAAATGTAAAAACTGTCCCTAGTGGGTGTGGGATGGTGTTAATGTGCGGGGATTGCTGGTCGGTGCGGACCCGGTGGGCCGAAGGGCCTGTTTCCGCGCTGTATCTCTAAACTAAACAAAGAAGGTTGCAGACCTGACCAAATCCATGAAGGCATCGGTGGAGTGGACCTTCTCGATCTTGCCCTCGCGGTGCATTTTCTCCTTGCCCCCTCCCCCAGGGTGTATGACCAGCACCATGGTGATGCCGGTTATGACGGCCAGCACAGTGGTGGTGGTGTAGTACACCACTGCACGCAGACCCATCCTCCCAGACGCCTTGCTGTCCAGAGCAGCCATTCCTGCATGAACAAAAGGTGGAGCACGCATTCAAACGTCACAACGAAGCCAGCATCGTCCGGGCAGCACAGAGGGCGTGTTGGTGAACTGAGTGCAAAGCTGGCTGGTGACGGGAGGCAGAGAGTGGCGGTGAACAGGTGCAGTCACCGGTGTTGTGCTGGCACTGGGGCTGGTGACAGGAGGCAGAGAGTGGCGGGGTGAACAGGTGCAGTCACCAGTGTTGTGCTGGCACTGGGGCTGGTGACAGGAGGCAGAGAGTGGCGGGGTGAACAGGTGCAGTCACCAGTGTTGTGCTGGCACTGGGGCTGGTAACGGGAGACAGAGGGTGGCGGGGTGAACAGGTGCAGTCACCAGTGTTGTGCTGGCACTGGGGCTGGTGACGGGAGGCAGAGAGTGGCGGGGTGAACAGGTGCAGTCACCAGTGTTGTGCTGGCACTGGGGCTGGTGACGGGAGGCAGAGAGTGGCGGGGAACAGGTGCAGTCAGCAGTGTTGTGCTGGCACTGGGGCTGGTGACGGGAGGCAGAGAGTGGCGGTGAACAGGTGCAGTCACCAGTGTTGTGCTGGCACTGGGGCTGGTAACGGGAGACAGAGGGTGGCGGGGTGAACAGGTGCAGTCACCAGTGTTGTGCTGGCACTGGGGCTGGTAACGGGAGACAGAGGGTGGCGGGGTGAACAGGTGCAGTCACCAGTGTTGTGCTGGCACTGGGGCTGGTGACAGGAGGCAGAGAGTGGCGGTGAACAGGTGCAGTCACCAGTGTTGTGCTGGCACTGGGGCTGGTGACGGGAGGCAGAGAGTGGCGCGGTGAACAGGTGCAGTCACCAGTGTTGTGCTGGCACTGGGGCTGGTAACGGGAGGCAGAGAGTGGCGGGGTGAACAGGTGCAGTCACCAGTGTTGTGCTGGCACTGGGGCTGGTGACGGGAGGCAGAGAGTGGCGGGGTGAACAGGTGCAGTCACCAGTGTTGTGCTGGCACTGGGGCTGGTGACGGGAGACAGAGGGTGGCGGGGTGAACAGGTGCAGTCACCAGTGTTGTGCTGGCACTGGGGCTGGTAACGGGAGACAGAGGGTGGCGGGGTGAACAGGTGCAGTCACCAGTGTTGTGCTGGCACTGGGGCTGGTGACAGGAGGCAGAGAGTGGCGGGGTGAACAGGTGCAGTCACCAGTGTTGTGCTGGCACTGGGGCTGGTAACAGGAGGCAGAGAGTGGCGGGGTGAACAGGTGCAGTCACCAGTGTTGTGCTGGCACTGGGGCTGGTGACGGGAGGCAGAGAGTGGCGGTGAACAGGTGCAGTCACCAGTGTTGTGCTGGCACTGGGGCTGGTAACAGGAGGCAGAGAGTGGCGGGGTGAACAGGTGCAGTCACCAGTGTTGTGCTGGCACTGGGGCTGGTAACGGGAGGCAGAGAGTGGCGGGGTGAACAGGTGCAGTCACCAGTGTTGTGCTGGCACTGGGGCTGGTAACGGGAGACAGAGGGTGGCGGGGTGAACAGGTGCAGTCACCAGTGTTGTGCTGGCACTGGGGCTGGTGACAGGAGGCAGAGGATGGTAGTTATTGCAAATGGAATGTTGGCCTTCATAACAGGAGGATCTGAGTATAGGAGTAAAGAGGTCCTTCTGCAGTTGTACAGGGCCCTGGTGAGACCGCACCTGGAGTACTGTGTGCAGTTTTGGTCTCATAATTTGAGGAAGGACATTCTTGCTATTGAGGGAGTGCAGCGTAGGTTCACTAGACACCTCACATGCCCTCCGTCTCCTCAATAACTTCCGGTTCCCAGGCCCCCACTCCCTCATCTTTACCAAGGATGTCCAGTCACTCTACACTTCCATCCCCCACAAGGATGGTCTCGAAGCCCTCCGTTTCTTCCTCGACTGTAGAACCAGTCAATCTCCATCTACTAACACTCTCCTCCGCCTTTGACTCCTCCCACTTCCTCCAAACCAGAGGCGTAGCTATGGGCACTCTTTGTCGGGTAGCCTGCCTCTTTGTCGGGTACGTCGAACAATCCCTGTTCCAGACTATCCCCGAACTCTACCTCCGCTACATTGACGACTGCATTGGTGCTACCTCTTGCACCCATGCAGAACTCACTGACTTCATACATTTCACCACTAATTTCCATCCTGCTCCTAAATATACTTGGACTATCTCCGACATCTCCCTACCGTTTCTGGACCTCACCATCTCCATCACAGGAGACAGACTAGTGATGGACATCTACTATAAACCCACTGACTCCCACAGCTATCTGGACTACACTTCTTCCCACCCGGTCCCCTGCAAAAAGTCTATCTCCTACTCCCAATTCCTCCATCTACGCCGCATCTGCGCCCGGGATGAGGTGTTTCACACTAGGGCTTCAGAGATGTCCTCATTCTTTAGGACACACGGCTTCCCCTCTTCCATTATAGATGAGGCTCTCACTAGGGTCTCTTCTATATCCCGCAGCTCCGCTCTTGCTCCCCCTCCCCCCATTCGTAAAAAGGACAAAATCCCCCTCGTTCTCACCTTCCACCCCACCAGCCAGCGTATCCAACAAATCATCCGCCAACATTTCCGTCACCTACAACAGGACCCCACCACTGGCCATATCTTCCCATCCCCTCCTCTTTCTGCGTTCCGCAGAGACCGTTCCCTCTATAACTCCCTGGTCCACTCGTCCCTTCCTACCCAAACCACACCCTCCCCGGGCACTTTCCTCTGCAACCGCAGGAAATGCAACACCTGTCCCATTACCTCCCCCCTCAACTCCATCCAAGGACCCAAACAGTCTTTCCAGGTGAGACAAAGGTTCACCGGCACCTCCTCCAACCTCATCTATTGTATCCGCTGTTCCAGATGTCAATTTCTCTACATCGGCGAGACCAAACGCAGGCTCGGCGATCGCTTCGCTCAACACCTTCGCTCAGTCCGCCTTAACCAACCTGATCTCCCAGTGGCTCAGCACTTCAACTCCCCCTCCCACTCCCAGTCTGACCTTTCTGTCATGGGCCTCCTCCAGTGCCATAGTGAGGCCCACCGGAAATTGGAGGAACAGCATCTCATATTTTGCTTGGGCAGCTTGCAGCCCAGCGGTATGAACATTGACTTCTCTAACTTCAGATAGTTCCTCTGTCCATCTCTTCCCCTCCCCTTCCCAGTTCTCCCACTGTTTTCCTGTCTCCTACTACATCCAATCTTTGTCCCGCCCCCTCCCCTGACATCAGTCTGAAGAAGGGTCTCGACCCAAAATGTCACCCATTCCTTCTCTCCTGAGATGTTGCCTGACCCGCTGAGTTACTCCAGCTTTTTGTGATACCTTTGATGGCAAGAGCAAAGTCTGGAGGAGAGATGGAACTGCCCAAGATCCAAAGCATACCACCTCATCTGTGAAACACGGTGGTGGGGGTGTTATGGCCTGGGCATGTATGGCTGTTGAAGGTACTGGCTCACTTATCTTCATTGATGATACAACTGCTGATGGTAGTAACATAATGAATTCTGAAGTGTATAGACACATCCTATCTGCTCAAGTTCAAACAAATGCCTCAAAACTCATTGGCCGGCGGTTCATTCTACAGCAAGACAATGACCCCAAACATACTGCTAAAGCAACAAAGGAGTTTTTCAAAGCTAAAAAATGGTAAATTCTTGAGTGGCCAAGTCAATCGCCTGATCTGAACCCAATTGAGCATGCCTTTTATATGATGAAGAGAAAACTGAGGGGGATGAGCCCCCAAAACAAGCATAAGCTAAAGATGGCTGCAATACAGGCCTGGCAGAGCTTCACCAGAGAAGACACCCAGCAACTGGTGATGTCCATGAATCGCAGACTTCAAGCAGTCATTGCATGCAAAGGGTATGCAACAAAATACTAAACATGACTACTTTCATTTACATGACATTGCTGTGTCCCAAACATTATGGTGCCCTGAAATGGGGGGACTATGTATAAACACTGCTGTGATTTCTACATGGTGAAACCAAAATGTATAAAAATGGCTTTTATTAAAATCTGACAATGTGCACTTTAACCACATGTGATTTTTTTTCTATTACAAATCTCAAATTGTGGAGAACAGAGACAAATAAATAAATGATGGGACTTTGTCCCAAACATTATGGAGGGCACTAGAAACATGCCCTTCGGCCCACCAAGTCCACACTGACCATGCACACTAACACTACCCTACATACACTGGGGACAGTTTACATTTATACCTAGACAATTAACCTAAAAACCTGTACATCTTTGGAGTGTGGGAGGAAACTGAAGATCCTGGAGAAAACCCACGCAGGTCACGGGGAGAACGCACAAACTCCATACAGACAGCGCCCGTAGTCGGGATGGAACCCGGGTCTATCGTGCTGTAAGCGCAGTAAGGCAGCAACTCTACCGCTGGTTAGTAGTTGGATTGGAAAGACTGGGCATCTTTAGAAGGATGAGAGGGGACCTTATAGAAACGTATAAAATTATGAAAGGACTGGACAAGCGAGATGCAGGAAAAATGTTCCCAATGTTGGGGGAGTCCAGAACCAGGGGCCACAGTCTAAGAATAAAGGGGAGGCCGTTTAAAACTGAGGTGAGAAAAAACTTTTTCACCCAGGCAGTTGTGAATTTGTGGAATTCTCTGCCACAGAGGGCAGTGGAGGCCAAATCACTGGATGAATTTAAAAGAGAGTTAGATAGAGTTCTGGGGGCTAGTGGAATCAAGGGGTATGGAGAGAAGGCAGGTACGGGATACTGAGTTGGATGATCAGCCATGATCATATTGAATGGCGATGCAGGCTCGAAGGGCCGAATGGCCTACTCCTGCACCTATTTTCTATGTTTCTATGTTTCTATGTTTCTATGATATGGGGAGAAGGCAGGCACGGGTTCCTGCACCTATTTTCTATGTTTTTTTGTTTCTATGTTTATCAGGTTTCTCTCAACCTTCAAAGTTCCAGAGAAAACATTCCAAGTTTGTCCAAACTCTCCAATGTAACCATAGAAACATAGAAAACAGGTGCTGGAGTCCTCCTGCGTTCTCCCCATATCCCTTGATTCCACTAGCCCCGAGAGCTCTATCTAACTCTCATTTAAATTAATCCAGTGATTTGGCCTCCACTGCCCTCTGTGGCAGAGAATTCCACAAATTCACAACTCTCTGGGTGAAAAAGTTTCTTCTCACCTCAGTTTTAAATGGCCTCCTCTTTATTCTTAGACTGTGGCCCCTGGTTCTGGACTTCCCCAACATTGAGAACATTTTTCCTGCATCTAGCTTGTCCAGTCCTTTTATAATTTTATACATAGAATCAGGTAATGGACCCCAAGAAAGGGAGTTTGTGGAGTGCCTCTGAGATGGATTCTTAGAGCAGCTTGTGCTGGAGCCTACCAGGGAGAAGGCAATTCTGGATTTAGTGTTGTGTAATGAACCGGATTTGAAAAGGGAACTCAAGGCAAAAGAGCCATTAGGAGGCAGTGTTCATAATATGATCAGTTTTAATCTACAATTTGAGAGGGAGAAGTTAAAATCGGAAGTTTCAGTGTTACAGTCAACTATGGAGGCATGAGGCAGGAGCTGGCCAGAGTTGACTGGAAAGCGATCCTAGCAGGGAAGACGGTGGAACAGCAATGGCAGGTATTTCTGGGAATAATACAGAAGGTGCAGGATCAGTTCATTCCAAAGAGGAAGAAAGATTCAAAGGGGAGTAAGAGGCGACCGTGGCTGACAAGGGAAGTCAAGGACAGTATAAAAATAAAAGAGAAGAAGTAGAACATAGCAAAGATGAGCGGGAAGCCAGAGGATTGGGACTCTTTTAAAGAACATCAGAAGATAACTAAAAAGGCAATACGGGGAGAAAAGATGAGGTACAAAGATAAGCTAGCCAATAATATAAAGCTTCTTTAGGTACGTGAAGAGGAAGAAAATAGTTAAGACAAATGTGGGTCCCTTGAAGACAGAAGCAGGTGAATTTATTAAGAGGAACATGGAAATGGCAGATGAGTTGAACAGGTACTTTGGGTCTGTCTTCACTAAGGAAGACCCAAACAATCTCCCAGATGTTCTAGTGGCCAGAGATCCTAGGGTGACGGAGGAACTGAAGGAAATTCAAATCAGGCAGGAAATGGTTTTGGGTAGACTGATGGGACTGAAGGCTGATAAATCCCCAGGGCCTGGTGGTCTGCATCCTAGGGTACTTAAGGAGGTGGCTCTAGAAATCGTGAACGCATTGGTGATCATTTTCCAAATTTCTATAGATTCAGGATCAGTTCCTGTGGATTGGAAGGTAGCTAATGTTATCCCACTTTTTAAGAAAGGAGGGAGAGAGAAAACAGGAAATTATAGACCAGTTAACCAGACTATAGTGGTGGGGAAGATGCTGGACTCAATTATAAAAGAAGAAATTGCGGAACATTTGGATAGCAGTAACAGGATCGGTCCGAGTCAGCATGGATTTACGAAGGGGAAATCATGCTTGACTAATCTTCTCGAATCTTTTGAGATTGTAACTAGGAAAATGGACAAGGGAGCTGGACTTTCTGGAGATCTTTGATAAGGTCCCACATAGGAGATTAGTGGGCAAAATTAGAGCACATGTATTCAGGGTAGAGTACTGACATATATAAAGGATTGGTTGGCAGACAGGAAACAAAGAGTAGGGAATAAATGGATCCCTTTCAGAATGGCAGGCAGCAACTAGTGGGGTACCGCAAGGCTCGGTGCTGGGACCGCAGCTATTTACAATATACATTAATGACTTGGATGAAGGGATTAAAAGTACCATTAGCAAATTTGCAGATGATACAAAGCTGGGTGGTAGTGTGAACTGTGAGGAAGATGCTATGAGGTTGCAGGGTGACTTGGACAGGTTGTGTGAGTGGGCGGATGCATGGCAAATGCAGTTTAATGTGGATAAGTGTGAGGTTATCCACATTGGTGGTAAGAATAAGAAGGCAGAGTATTATCTGAATGGTGTCCAGTTAGGAACAGGGGACGTACAACGAGATCTGGGTGTCCTAGTGCATCAGTCACTGAAATGAAGCATGCAGGTACAGCAGGCAGTGAAGAAGGCCAATGGAATGTTGGCCTTCATAACAAGAGGAGTTGAGTATAGGAGCAAAGAGGTCCTTCTGCAGTTGTACAGGGCCCTAGTGAGACCGCACCTGGAGTAATGTGTGCAGTTTTGGTCTCCAAATTTGAGGAAGGTTATTCTTCCTATTGAGGGCGTGCAGTGTAGGTTTACTAGGTTAATTCCCTGAATGGCGGGACTGTCGTATGTTGAAAGACTGGAGCGACTAGGCTTGTATACACTGGAATTTAGAAGGATGAGAGGAGATCTTATCGAAACGTATAAGATTATTAAGGGGTTGGACACGGTAGAGGCAGGAAACATGTTCCCAATGTTGGGGGAGTCCAGAACAAGGGGCCACAGTTTAAGAATAAGGGGTAGGCCATTTAGAACTGAGATGAGGAAAAACTTTTTCAGTCAGAGAGTTGTGAATCTGTGGAATTCTCTGCCTCAGAAGGCAATGGAGGCCAATTCTCTGAATGCATTCAAGAGAGAGCTGGATAGAGCTCTTAAGGATAGCGGAGTCAGGGGGTATGGGGAGAAGGCAGGAACGGGGTACTGATTGAGAATGATCAGCCATGATCACATTGAATGGTGGTGCTAGCTCGAAGGGCCGAATGGCCTCCTCCTGCACCTATTGTCTATTGTCTATTGTCTATTGTCTCTGTCAGATCCCCTCTCATCTGTCTAAACTCCAGTGAATACAAGCCCAGTCTTTCTAATCTTTCCCCATTTGACAGTCCCGCCATCCCGGGGGTTAACCTGGTGAACCTACGCTGCACTGCCTCAATAGCAAGGACGACATCCCTCAGCATGGAGGGCAAGGCACCACTTGTGGCCGTCTCGCTGAATGAACATGGGGAGGGTATCGAGGGGGAGATCACCATCTTGCTCCGTGGGACATGAGTGGAGTCCATACCTGTCACCAAGCTGGAGATGATGAGCGGCATCACCAACATCTGTAACATGCGCATCAGTAGCTCTCCGGGGAACGAGAAGTACTTCACCTGACGATAGGTCATGTGGTATTTCCTGAGACAGAAGCCCAGCACAACGCCTGGAGAGAGAGAGGCAGAGTTAGACCACAGGTGGCGGCACGGTGGCGCAGTGGTAGAGTTGCTGCCTTACAGCGAATGCAGCGCCGGAGACCCGGGTTCCATCCCCACTAAGGGCGCTGTCTGTACGGAGTTTGTACGTTCTGCTCGTGACCTGCGTGGGTTTTCTCCGAGATCTCCGGTTTCCTCCCACTCCAAAGGCGTGCAGGTTTGTAGGTTAATTGGATTGGTAAATGTAAAAAAACAATTCTTCCTGGTGTGTGTAGGATAGTGTTAGTGTGCGGGGATCGCTGGTCGGCGCGGACCCGGTGGGACAAAAGGGCCTGTTTCCACGCTGTATCTCTAAACTAAATGAAACTAAACTAAACAAACATAAATAGGTGATCGATGTTCTGCGTGGAGGAAGGGCAGGTGCTGGTTTAAACCAAAGGTAGACACAAAAAGCTGGAGTAACTCAGCAGGACAGGTAGCATCTCTGGAGAGAAGGGATGGGTGACGTTTCGGGTCCAGACGTTTCTTCAGACTGAAAGTCATGGGACAGGGCAATGAGAGTTATAGGTGTTGATGTGGAGAGATATAGAACAATGGATGAAAGATATGGAAAAAAGTAACAATGAGAAAGGAAACAAGCCATTCATTATAAGCTGTTTGTTGGGTTAACTAAACTAAACTAAACTAAACTAAACTAAACTAAACTAAACTAAACTAAACTAAACCAGCCGGGCAGGACTCCCGCCCACACCTGCGGCACAGAAACCAGACGAGCAGATGTGCTGTGGTCCTTTGGGCCCAGTAGGGAGGGGTGGAGGGACATTAGAGTCCACCAACAAGAAGGACATGGATGGTGGCGAGGCAGGGAAGGCCATGTTCACATCCTACAGAACCTTGACATGAAGGAGACCCCTGTGTGACCAGGAGCGGGGGGGGGGGGGGGGGGGCAAGGCCATGCTTCAGTTTCACATTGATGCACACCCTCAGAAGGCAAATGGATGAGGACTGGATTGGGATTAATACAGGGCTGTGGTGAGAGGGATTAGTGTGGGATTAATACAGGCCTCTGGGGAGAGAGTGGGGCAGTGGGATTCGTGTGGGATTGATACAGGGCAGTGGGATTAGTGTGGGATTGATACAGGGCAGTGGGGCAGTGGGATTAGTGTGGGATTAGTGTGGGATTGATACAGGCCTGTGGGGCAGTGGGATCAGTGTGGGATTAGTGTGGGATTGATACAGGGCAGTGGGGCAGTGGGATTAGTGTGGGATTAGTGTGGGATTAGTGTGGGATCAGTGTGGGATTGATACAGGGCAGTGGGATTAGTGTGGGATTAGTGTGGGACTAGTGTGGGATTAGTGTGGGATTGTTACAGGGCAGTGGGGCAGTGGGATTAGTGTGGGATTAGTGTGGGATTAGTGTGGGATTGATACAGGGCAGTGGGATTAGTGTGGGATTGATACAGGGCAGTGGGGCAGTGGGATTAGTGTGGGATTAGTGTGGGATTAGTGTGGGATTGTTACAGGGCAGTGGGGCAGTGGGATTAGTGTGGGATTAGTGTGGGATTAGTGTGGGATTGATACAGGGCAGTGGGATTAGTGTGGGATTGATACAGGGCAGTGGGGCAGTGGGATTAGTGTGGGATTAGTGTGGGATTAGTGTGGGATTGATACAGGCCTGTGGGATTAGTGTGGGATTAGTGTGGGATTGATACAGGGCAGTGGGGCAGTGGGATTAGTGTGGGATTGATCCAGGCCTGTGGGGCAGTGGGATTAGTGTGGGATTGATACAGGGCAGTGGGGCAGTGGGATTAGTGTGGGATTGATACAGGGCATTGGGGCAGTGGGATTAGTGTGGGATTGATACAGGGCAGTGGGGCAGTGGGATTAGTGTGGGATTGATACAGGGCATTGGGATTAGTGTGGGATTGATACAGGGCAGTGGGGCAGTGGGATTAGTGTGGGATTGATACAAGGCATTGGGGCAGTGGGATTAGTTTCATGGGGTTGACACACTGAGTTTCTGCACAGACGCTGCCTGACCCGCTGAGTTCCTCTCTGTGTCTCTGAGACTGGTGCTGGCAGCACAGTGGAGGAGTTGAGGATGATTGGCCATCTGGTACTTACCGGCCACAACAGCCGCCACAGTGAACAGCACAAACGAGTTGTTCTTGCCAAATCTCTTGACATCTTCACAGGTAACCCTCCGAGCCCGTGACTTGGCCACTGTGCGTTTCTGGAAACCTTGCTGGATGCGTTCCATTGCATTTATCACCACTGCCTTTCCTGTGATGCCAGCAGTTATTTTCTCAGTAAACGTTGGGATGGAATGCCTCACAGCAAGCGTGGGCTGAACGCAATGCAGGCGATCACTAGAACCACAAGACAACACACTAATGTACAGTGCACGGCACACGCTTACAGCTAAAGATCAACACGGACCACACACTACCGTGATGTGGACATACAATCATCATTATCATACTTTATTAGCCAACGACTTAGATGAAGGGATTAAAAGTACCATTAGCAAATTTGCAGATGACACAAAGCTGGGTGGCAGTGTGAACTGTGAGGAGGATACTATGAGGTTGCAGGGTGACTTGGACAGGTTGTGTGAGTGGGCGGATGATCCATGGCAGATGCAGTTTAATGTGGATAAGTGTGAGGTTATCCACTTGGGTGGTAAGAATAGGAAGGCAGATTATTATCTGAATGGTGTCAAGTTAGGAAAAGGGGACGTACAACGAGATCTGGGTGTCCTTGTTCTTCAGTCACTGAAAGTAAGCATGCAGGTACAGCAGGCAGTGAAGAAAGCCAATGGAATGTTGGCCAGAGGAATTGAGTATAGGAGCCAAGTATGTTTTGCAACACACGAGGAACTGCATAACAATAAAAAGCAACAGACACAAAATACATGTTAACATGAACATCCCCCACAGTGACACCTCCACATTCCTCACTGTGATGGAAGGCAAAAAAAACGTTCCATCTCTTCCCTTCTTTGTCCTCCAGCGGTCGGGGGCCTCGAGCCTTCTGTTGACGGGACGATCTTGACTCCTCGTCGGGGCAATCAAGCTCCTGCATCGGGGGGAATTCTCAGCTCCCCCGTGCCGGGTGACCTACCCCGGGTCGGGGCTAGTGGAATGTCGTGCGGCTTTTGGAGCTTCCCGACGTCGGTCTCAACCCGAGACTGCGAGCTCCTCGATGTTAAAGTCCACAGGCCACTGTTGGAGCGTCGATCCCAGGCAAGGGATCGCAGGCGCCGATGGTAAGTCCACGGCCCAGGGTGGGGCTCAAAGTCAGTCCCAGGCAAGGCCGTCAGCTCCACGATGTTAGGCCGCAGAACTACAGGAGATACGATCCACAAAACAATCGCATCTCCGGCAAGGTAAGAGATTGAAAAAAAGTTTCCCCCGATCCCCCCTGCCCACCCCCCAACCAATCCTCCCTGCCCATCCCCCAACCAATCCCCCCAGCCCATCCCCCAACCAATCCCCCCTGCCCATCCCCCAACCAATCCTCCCAGCCCATTCCCCAACCAATCCCCCCTGCCCTCCCCCCAACCAATCCTCCCTGCCCATCCCCCAACCAATCCCCCCTGCCCACCCCCCAACCAATCCTCCCTGCCCACCCCCCAACCAATTCTCCCTGCCCTCCCCCCAACCAATTCTCCCTGCCCTCCCCCCAACCAATCCTCCCTGCCCACCCCCCAACCAATCCCCCCTGCCCACCCCCCAACCAATCCCCCCTGCCCACCCCCCAACCAATCCTCCCTGCCCACCCCCCAACCAATTCTCCCTGCCCTCCCCCCAACCAATCCTCCCTGCCCACCCCCCAACCAATCCTCCCTGCCCACCCCCCAACCAATCCCCACTGCCCACCCCCAACCAATCCCCCCAGCCCATCCCCCAACCAATCCTCCCAGCCCATTCCCCAACCAATCCCCCCTGCCCATCCCCCAACCAATCCTCCCAGCCCACCCCCCAACCAATTCTCCCTGCCCTCCCCCCAACCAATCCTCCCTGCCCATCCCCCAAACAATCCTCCCAGCCCATCCCCCAACCAATCCCCACTGCCCACCCCCAACCAATCCCCCCAGCCCACCCCCCAACCAATCCCCACTGCCCACCCCCAACCAATCCCCCCTGCCCACCCCCCAACCAATCCCCACTGCCCACCCCCACATAAAACAAACCAGAGAACATTAACACATACTTTTAAAACACATTAAAAAAGACCAAATAAGACGAAAAGGACAGACAGACCTTAGGCGAGGCTGCCATCGAAGCGCCACCTGGTGGAATACGAGTGACTCAGTGATAGCAGTGCGTGTGTTGTGGTCAATGTGAGCTGCCTGCTGGAAGAGCAAGGCTGACCCAGGAGGGTGTGATCGGTGCGGTCAGGATTACATTCCCTGGAGTCAGAGTCACACAGCACGGAAACAGGCCCTTCGGCCCAACTTGTTCACGCCGACTACTTTGGCGGCAAAAACAAGGAGGCAAGACCTGGGTGTCCTTGTACACCAGTCACTGAAAGTAAGCGTGCAGGTACAGCAGGGAGTGAAGAAAGTTGATGGCATGTTGGCCTTCTTAACAAGAGGATTTCAGTATAGGAGTAAAGAGGTCCTTCTGCAGTTGTATCGGGCCCTGGTGAGACCACATCTGTAGTATTGTGTACAGTTTTGGTCTCCTAATTTGTGGATGGACATCCTTGTAATTGAGGCAGTGCAGCTTAGGTTCACGAGGTTAATCCCTGGGATGGCAGGATTGTCATATGAGGAAAGATTGGAAAGACTAGGCTTGTATTCACTGGAGTTTAGAAGGATGAGAGGGGATCTTATAGAGACATATAAAATTATAAAAGGACTGGACAAGCTAGATGCAGGAAAAATGTTCCCAATGTTGGGCGAGTCCAGAACCAGGGGCCACAGTCTAAGAATAAAGGGGAGGCCATTTAAAACTGAGGTGAGAAGATACTTTTTCACCCAGAGAGTTGTGAATTTGTGGAATTCTCTGCCACAGAGGGCAGTGGAGGCCAATTCACTGGATGAATTTAAGAGAGTTAGATAGAGCTCTAGGGGCTAGTGGAATCAAGGGATATGGGGAGAAGGCAGGCACGGGTTACTGATTGTGGACGATCAGCCATGATCACAATGAATGGCGGTGCTGGCTTGAAGGGCCGAATGGCCTCCTCCTGCACCTATTTTCTATGTTTCTATGACTAGGTTTTATAACTGAGCCCACATTCATGTGGAGCCAGGTCCACATTCCGCTAAATGTCGGATGCCCAGATGGTCTATAGATTTTTGTAAACTGAGATAGCCCTCCTCATTGCCCATTAAATCTCCACAGTTGCTGTCATCTACAAATTTACTAACTATGTTTAATCTATTAAACACAGTTATTAAATTTGTCAGTTTAATCTGTTAAACACAGTTGGTAAATTAGTCAATCTATTAAACATAGGTCAGTCTGAAGAAGGGTCTCGACCCGAAACGTCACCCATTCCTTCTCTCCCGAGATGCTGCCTGACCTGCTGAGTTACTCCAGCATTTTGTGAATAAATATCTTCAATTTGTACCAGCATCTGCAGTTATTTTCTTATATTAAACACAGTTGGTAAATTAGTCAGTTTAATCTGTTAAACATCGCTGGTAAATTAGTCAGTTTAATCTGTTAAACATCGTTGGTAAATTAGTCCGTTTGCTAATGACTACTCAATCGTGACCTCTGGTGCTGTCTGTGTGGAGTTTGCACGTATTCTCTATGACCGTGTGGGTTTACTCCAGGTGCTCCAGTTTATTCCCACATCACAAAGACGTGCAGGTTTGTAGATTAATTGGCCCTCTGTAAATTCATAAATTCATAAATTCTGGGAGTACAATTAGGTCATTCAGCCCATCAAGTCCACTCCGACATTCAATCATGGCTGATCTATTTTTTCCTCTAAACCCCATTCTCCTGCCTTCTCCCCACAACCCCTGACACCCGTACTAATCAAGAATCTATCTATCTCTGCGTTATAAATATGCACTCAGCCTCCACAGCCGTCTGTGGCAAAGAATTCCACAGATTCACCACCCTCTGACTAAAGAAATTCCTCCTCCTCTCCTTTTATTCTAATCCTATGCCCTCTGATCCCAGACTCTCCCACTAGTGGAAACATCCTCTCCACATCCACTCTATCCAGGCCGCTCACTATTTGGTAAGTTTCATGGAGGTCCCTCCTTCATCCTTCTGAACTCCAACAAGTACAGGCCCAGTGCCATCAAACGCCCATCATATGTTAACCTAGTATAAGAAAATAACTGCAGATGCTGGTACAAATCGAAGGTATTTATTCACAAAATGCTGGAGTAACTCAGCGGGTCAGGCAGCATCTCAGGAGAGAAGGAATGGGTGACGTTTCGGGTCGAGACCCTTCTTCAGACTTGGATAACCTCACATTTATCTATATTATAATGCATCTGCAACGCATCTGCCCACTCACTCAACCTGTTCAGCTTATCCTGCAAGTTCACACTGCCACCCAGCTTTGTGTCATCTGCAAACTTGTTAGTGTTACTTCTAATTCCCTCTTCCAAATCATTAATATATATGGTAAACAGTTGCGGCCCCAACACCGAGCCTTGCGGCACTCCACTCACCACTGCCTGCCATTCTGAAAAGGACCTGTTTACTCCTACTCTTTGCTTCCTGTCTGCCAACCAATTCTCTATCCATATCAACACCCTACCCCCAATACCATGTGCTCTAATTTTGCTCACCAATCTCCCATGTGGGACCTTATCAAAGGCTTTCTGAAAGTCTAGATACACTGCATCCACTGGCTCCCCTTCATCCATTTTACTTGTCACATCCTCAAAAAATTCCAGAAGTCAAACATGATTTCCCTTTCATAAATCCATGCTGACTTGGACTTATCCTTTTACTGCTATCCAAATGCACCGTTATTACCTCTTTAATAATTGACTCCAGCATCTTCCCCACCACCGATGTCAGGCTAACTGGTCTGCAATTCCCCGTTTTCTCTCTCACTCCTTTCTTGAAAAGTGGGATAACATTAGCTACCCTCCAATCCACAGGAACTGATCCTGAATCTATTCAACTTTGGAAAATGATCACCAATGCATCCACGATTTCTTGAGCCACCTCCCCGAGTACCCTGGGATGCAGACCATCAGGCCCTGGGTATTTATCAGCCTTCAGTCCCATCAGTCTACCCAATACTATTTCTCGCCTAGTGCAAATTTCTTTCAGTTCCTCTACCCCCTAGACCCTCTGTCCTCTAGTACATCTGGGAGATTGTTTGTGTCTTCCCTAGTAAAGACAGATCCAAAGTACCTGTTCAACTCTTCTGCCATTTCCTTGTTACCTGTAATAATTTCACCCGTGTCTGCCTTCAAGGGACCCACATTTGACTTTACTAATCTTTTTCTCTTAATATATCTAAAGAAACTTTTACTGTCTTTCTTTATATTTTTGGCCAGCTTCCCCTCGTACTTTCCAGCCCGTATTGCTCTTTTTGCTGTCTTCTGTTGTCCTTTGAAAGTTTCCCAATCCTCTGGCTTCCCGCTACTCTTTGCTGTGTTATACATCTTTTCTTTTAGTTTTATTCCATCCCTAACTTCCCTTGTCAGCCACAGTTGCCTCCTACTCCCCTTAGAATCTTTCTTCCTCTTTGGAATGAAATGATCCTGCATCTTCCGGATTATGCCCAGAAATTCCTGCCATTGCTGTTCCACCGTCATTCCTGCTAGGATCCCTTTCCAGTCGACCTTGGCCAGCTCCTCTCTCATGCCTTCAGAGTCCGCTTTGTTCAACTGCAACACTAACACTTCCGATTTAACCTTCTCCCTCTCAAATTGCAGATTAAAACTAATCATATTATGGTCACTACCTCCAAGCGGTTCCTTTACTTTGAGTTCCCTTATCAAATCTGGTTCATTGGACAACACTAAATCCAGAATTGCCTTTTCTCTGGTAGGCTCCAGTACAAGCTGCTCTAAGAATCCATCTCGGAGGCACTCTACAAACTCTCTTTCTTGGGGTCCAGAACCAACCTGATTTTCCCAGTCTATCTGCATATTGAAATCCCCCATCACCACAGTGGCATTACCTTTGTTACATGCCAGTTATAACTCCTGCAGCAACTTACACCCGACATCGGGGCTACTATTTGGGGGTCTGTAGATAACTCCAATTAGTGTCTTCTTACCTTTACAATTCCTCAACTCACGCCACAGTGACTCGACCTCGTCAGTCCCCTATGTCACCCCTCGCAAGGGACTGAATTAAGTCCCTCACCAGCAGAGCAACCCCACCGCCTCTGCCCACCTGCCTGTCCTTTCTATAGGATGTATAACCCTGAATATTAAGTTCCCAGGCCCGATCCTCCTGCAGCCACGTCTCTGTAATCCCCACAATGTCATATCTACCAACCTCTAACTGAGCCTCAAGCTCATCTACTTTACTTCTTATACTTCGCGCATTCATGTACAATACTTTTAATTCCTTACCCATCTCACCCTTCACATCGATCCCTATTACACTTGGCCATACTCTCCTATCCCTTTGTGAGCTTTCTTTCCCGTTAATTCTGGGGGGTTTCTTAATTATTCCTATACTCTCTTTCCCTTTAACTCCGTCTTTGTCTATCCCATTTGACACCCCCCCCCCCCCCCCCCCACTGTTTCGTTTAAAACCACCCTTAATAATCTTGTACGTTTCGATAAGATCCCCTCTCATCTTTCTAAATTCCAGTGAAAACAAGCCCAGTCTCTCTATTCTTTCAACATACGACAGTCCCGCTATCCCGGGAATTAACCTCGTGCCTCAAATAGCAAGAATGTCCTTCCTCAAATTTGGAGACCAAAACTGCACACAGTACTCCAGGTGCGGTCTCACTAGGGTCCTGTACAACTGCAGAAAGACCTCTTTGCTCCTATACTCAACTCCTCATGTTATGAAGGCCAACGATCGCCCAGTCTGCGTTTGGTCTCACCGATGTATGAGAGTCCACATCTTGAACAACGGATACAGTAGATGAGGTTGGAGGAGGTGCAAGTGAACCTCTGCCTAACCTGAAAGGACTGTCGGGGTCCCTGGACAGAGTCGAGGGAGGAGGTATAGGGACAGGTGTCGCATCTTCAGCGGTTGCAGGGGAAGGTACCTGGGGAGGGGGTGGTTTTGGTGGGAAGGGATGAGTTAACCAGGGAGTTACGGAGGGAACGGTCTCTGCGGAAGGCGGAAAGGAGTTGGGAAAATG
The DNA here is from genome assembly GCF_053455715.1 of Rhinoraja longicauda. NCBI lineage: Eukaryota > Metazoa > Chordata > Chondrichthyes > Rajiformes > Arhynchobatidae > Rhinoraja > Rhinoraja longicauda. The sequence goes on along the minus strand of NC_135955.1, from coordinate 728,650 downwards.
TGACTAGTGGTGGGATCCCGTTGGAGGTGGAGGAAATTTCAGAGGATTATGTGTTGTATGCGACGGTTGATGGGGTGGAAGGTAAGGATTAGCGGGACTCTGTTCCTGTTGCGACTAGGGGGAGGGGGAGCTAGGATGGAGCGGCGGGGTACCGAGGACACACGAGTGAGGGCCTCATCTATGACAGGAGAGGGGAACCCCCATGCCTTAAAGAATGAGGACATCTCGGACATCCTGGTGTGGAACACCTCATCCTGGGCGCAGATGCGGCGTAGACGGAGGAATTGGGAATCGGGGATAGAGTCTTTGCAGGAAGCAGGGTGGGAAGATGTGTAGTCCAGATAGCTGTGGGAGTCAGTGGGTTTATAATACAACTGCAGATGCTGGTTTACATGGAAGACAGACAAAATGCTGGAGTAACTCAGCGGGACAGACAGCAACTCTAGGTAGAAGCAATGGGTGACGTTTTGTGTTGAGACCCTTCAGACTGAGAGTCAGGGGAGAGGGAGACATGGAGACCCTTCCAGATCTATAAATGAAGGTCATTTATACTTCACAGTGCCTCGGCAAGGCCAGCAGCATAATGAGTCAAACACTGGCCATTTCTCCCCTCTCCCATCGGTCAAGAGGTACAGAAATGTGAAAACGCACACCTCCAGATTCAGGGACCGTTTCTTCCCGGCTGTTATCAGGCAACTGAACCGGCCTACCACAACCAGAGAGCAGTGCTGAACTACTATCTACCTCACTGGAGACCCTCGGACTATCCTTGATCAGACTTTGCTGGCTTTACATTGCACTAAATAGTATTCCCTCATAGAGTCAGAGAGTGATACAGTGTGGAAACAGGCCCTTCATAGAGTCACAGAGTGATACAGTGTGGAAACAGGCCCTTCAGCCCAACTTGCCCACACCGGCCAACAATGTCCCAGCTACACTAGTCCCACTTGCCTGCGCTTGGTCCATATCCCTCCAGACCTGTCCTATCCATGTGCCTGTCCAACTGTTACATAAACAATGGGATAGTCCCAGCCTCAACGACCTCCTCTGGCAGCTTGTTCCATACACCCACCACCCTCTGTGTGAAAAAGTTACGCCTCAGATTCCTATTAAATCTTTTCCCCTTCACCTTGAACCTATGTCCTCTGGTCCTTGATTCCCCTACTCTGGGCAAAAGACTCTGTGCATCTACCCGATCTATTCCACTCATGATTTTGTATATCTCTATAAGATCACCCCTCATCCTCCTGCGCTCCATGGAATAGAGACCCAGCCTAATCAACCTCTCCCTATAGCTCACACCCTCTAGTCCTGGCATCATGTATCTCTACTATAAATGGCCTGAGGTCCCACACCACCAGGATCAGGATTAGCTACCTAACTGCAACTGTCAGGGTCTTGAACTGACCCGCACAACCCTAATCTTGCCTCACCAACGGAATACTGCGCTCTCCCCGTGACCTGCATGGGTTTTCTCCAAGATATTCCTTTTCCTCCCACATTCCAAAGACTTCAGGTTTTGTGTGTTAATTGGCTTGGTGTAAATGTATAAAATGTGAGATTGTCCCTCGTGTGCGTCGGGTGGTATTGATGTGTAGGGTCAGTGAGGTCACGGTGGGCTGATAGAGACACGTTTCTGCGCTGTGCTTGTAAACTAAACACCTCTTGCAACTTGTTTTTGTTGCTAATTGTTCTTTGCACTAATGACTTTTTAGTTTTAGTTTTAGTTTTTAGAGATGCAGCGCGGAAACAGGCCCTTCGGCCCACCGGGTCCGTGCCGCCCAGCGATCCCCGCACACTAACACTATCCAACACCCACTAGGGACAATGTTTACACTTACCAAGCCAATTAACCTACAAACCTGTACGTCTTTGGAGTGTGGGAGGAAACCGAAGATCTGGGAGAAAACCCACGCAGGTCACGGGGAGAACGTACAAACTCCGTACAGACGGCGCCCGTAGTCAGGATGGAACCCGGGTCTCCGGCGCTGCATTCGCTGTAAGGCAGCAACTCTACCGCTGCGCCATCGCATCCTGTCTGTACTCAAGATAGACACAAAATGCTGGAGGAACTCAGCGAGACAGGCAGCATCTCTGGAGAGAAGGAATGAATCTCTGGAGCTAAGAAGGGTCGAGACCCTTCTTCAGACTCAAACTCTTGACCCGAAACGTCACCCATTCCTTCTCTCTGGAGAAGCTGCCTGTCCCGCTGAGTTACTCCAGCTTCTTGTGTCTGTCTTTGGTGTAAAGCAGTATGTGCAGTGCCTTCCTGCACCCCTTCACACATGCTTGCAACCGCTCCCCTCTCCCACCCCCAGGTTCACACCCAGCTTGGGGGGCGGCTTCTGTCAGCTGTCTACCCCCCCCCACCCTGTAGCCCTCAAACCGTCACCCTGAACCACCCATCCATTACCCCCTGACCAACTTGCTTTTCTTCAAACTTCTTTTGGGCTTCACGTGTAATTTGTGTACAATTTGTTTCTGTGGGCAGTCTGAGTCGGTGTACCAGTCATCCAACTGCAAGATTGCAAACAAGATTTCCATTGTACCTGCAGCTCACCAGACCCGTGGGTCTGACAATAACTTTGAAAGCATATATATACTGGGCTTCTTTACGCTGGAATTTAGACGGATGAGAGGGGATCTTATTGAAACATATAAGATTATTAAGGGGTTGGACATGCCAGAGGCAGGAAGCATGTTCCCAATGTTGGGGGGAGTCCAGAACCAGGGGCCATAGTTTAAGAATAAGGGGTAGGCCATTTAGAACTGAGATGAGGAGAAACGTTTTCAGTCAGAGAGTTGTGAATCTGTGGAATTCCCTGCCTCAGAAGGCAGTGGAGGCCAATTCTCTGAAAGCATTCAAGAGAGAGCTGGATAGAGCTCTTAAGGATAGCGGGGTCAGGGGGTATGGGGAGAAGGCAGGAACGGGGTACTGATTGAGAATGATCAGCCATGATCACATTGAATGGCGGTGCTGGCTCGAAGGGCCGAATGGCCTCCCCCTACACCTATTGTCTATTGTCTATTGAACGACGCTCCTCCTGGTCCAGATGTGGTCTCCGGACCAAAGCAAGGTAACGGCTTTCCTCAGCACTAAACAACATTGTCAGCATCCCCCACACCGTTCCTACCGTGTCCTTGTGTGAGCCGTGCTCGCTGGTCGCTGGGTCTCCGACCACCACAACCCCCCCCCCTTCACCGCTGCCAACGTTTCCCCATCCTCGCCCATCCCAGCCATAACACTTCCCTGCCAGAAAACCACTTATTTCTGTCATCAGTTTGTTTAATTGGGCGGTCATGGTGGCGCAGCGGTAGAGTTGCCGACTCACAGCGAACGCAGCGCCGGAGACCCGGGTTCCATCCCCACTACGGGCACCGTTTGTACGGAGTTTGTACGTTCTCCCTGTGATCTCCGTGATCTTCCGTTTCCTCCCACACTCCGAAGACAATAGACAATAGGTGCAGGAGGAGGCCATTCGGCCCTTCGAGCCAGCACTGCCATTCAATGTGATCATGGCTGATCATTCTCAATCAGTACCCCGTTCCTGCCTTCTCCCCATACCCCCTGACTCCGCTATCCTTAAGAGCTCTATCTAGCTCTCTCTTGAATGCATTCAGAGAATTGGCCTCCACCGCCTTCTGAGGCAGAGAATTCCACAGATTCACAACTCTCTGACTGAAAAAGTTTTTCCTCATCTCCGATCTAAATGGCCTCCCCCTTATTCTTAAACTGTGGCCCCTGGTTCTGGACTCCCCCAACATTGGGAACATGTTTCCTGCCTCTAACGTGTCCAACACCTTAATAATCTTATACGTTTCGATAAGATCTCCTCTCATCCTTCTAAATTCCAGTGTATACAAGACGTGCAGGTTTGTAGGTTAATTGTCTTGGTAAATGTAAACATTGTCCCTAGTGGGTGTGGGATAGTGTTAGTGTGCGGGGATCGCTGGTCGGCACGGACCCGGTGGGCCGAAGGGCCTGTTTCTGTGCTGTATCTCTAAACTAAACTAAACGAAGTTCTGTTCCAGCGCTAATCGCACTGAAGCCCCTGTACGCACCAATCAGCAGTCCGTGGACGTCAAGCGAATGCCCCTCAGATATGGTGCTTAGTCCTGGAAACAGGTGGCCAATCCTCTCCTTGGTGGAAGGGACCCGGAATTAACCAGCACAGTTAAAGGCACAACGGAGCTGTGAGGAGGAGCATTTAATATTAAACACAGTCACAGAGCCCTCTCACAACTCCCACTAGCAATGCTTGCATTATGCTGTTGCTTACCTCCCCATCCCCCCCCCCCCATACACTGACCCCCCCACACACTGACCCCCCAAACACTGACCCCCCCCACACACTGACCCCCCCCCACACACTGACCCCCCCATACACACACACTGACCCCCCCACACACTGACCCCCCCACACACTGACCCCCCCCACACACTGACCCCCCCCCACACACTGACCCCCCCCCCACACACTGACCCCCCCCACACACTGACCCCCCCCACACACACACACTGACTCCCCCACACACTGACCCCCCCCCACACACACACACTGACCCCCCCACACACTGACCCCCCCACACTGACCCCCCCCACACACACTGACCCCCCCCCACACACACTGACCACCCCCCCACACACACTGACCCCCCCCCACACACTGAACCCCCCCACACACTGACCCCCCCACACACTGACCCCCCCCCCACACTGACCCCCCCCCACACACACTGACCCCCCCCCACACACACTGACCCCCCCCCCCACACACACTGACCCCCCCCCACACACACTGACACCCCCACACTGACCCCCCACACACACTGACACCCCCACACACACACTGACCCCCCCACACTGACCCCCCACACACACACTGACCCCCCCCACACACTGACCCCCCCACACACACTGACCCCCCCCCCACACTGACACCCCCACACACACACTGACCCCCCCCCCCCCACACTGACCCCCCACACACACACTGACCCCCCCCCACACACTGACCCCCCCACACACACTGACCCCCCCCACACTGACACCCCCACACACACACTGACCCCCCCCCACACACTGACCCCCCCCACACACTGACACCCCCACACACACACTGAACCCCCCCACACACTGACCCCCCCACACACTGAACCCCCCCACACACTGACCCCTCCACACACTGACCCCCCCCACACACTGAACCCCCCCACACACTGACCCCCCCACACTGAACCCCCCCACACACTGACCCCTCCACACACTGACCCCCCCCACACACTAACCCCCCACACACTGACCCCCCCCCACACACTGACCCCTCCACACACTGACCCCCCCACACACTGACCCCCCCCACACACTAACCCCCCCACACACTGAACCCCCCCACACACTAACCCCCCACACACTGACCCCTCCACACACTAACCCCCCACACACTGACCCCCCACACACACACTGACCCCCCCCACACACACTGACCCCCCCCACACACTGACCCCCCCCCCACACACTGACCCCCCACACACTGACCCCCCACACACTGACCCCCCCCACACACTGACCCCCCACACACACACTGACCCCCCCCCCACACACACTGACCCCCCCCCACACACTGACCCCCCCCACACACTGACCCCCCCCCCCACACACTGACCCCCCACACACTGACCCCTCCACACACTGACCCCCCCCCACACACTGACCCCCCACACACACACTGACCCCCCCCCACACACTGACCCCCCCCCCCCACACACTGACACCCCCACACACACACTGAACCCCCCCACACACTGACCCCTCCACACACTGACCCCCCCCACACACTAACCCCCCACACACTGACCCCCCCCACACACTGACCCCCCCCCACACTGACCCCCCCCCCACACACTGACCCCCCCCACACACTGACCCCCCCCACACACTGACCCCCCCCCACACTGACCCCCCCCCCACACACTGACCCCCCCCCACACACACTGACCCCCCCCCACACACTGACCCCCCCCCACACACACTGACCCCCCCCCACACACTGACCCCCCCCACACACACTGACCCCCCCCACACACTGACCCCCCCCACACACTAAACCCTCCACCCTCACCTTCTCCCTCGCCCCATCCCTCTCTCCCCCTCTCTCTTTCCCCCTTCACCCTCTCCCCCCTCTCCCCTCTCCCTCCTCTCCCCCTCTCCCTCTCTCCCCTCCCCCCCCCCTCCCCCCTCCCCCTCTCCCCCTCTCCCCCCTCTCCCCTCTCCCCCTCTCCCTCTCTCCCCTCCCCCCTCTCCCCCCTCTCCCCCTCTCCCCTCTCCCCCCTCCCTCTCTCCCTCTCCCCCCTCCCCCCCTCTCCCCTCTCCCCCTCTCCCCCCCCTCCCCTCTCCCTCTCCCCCCTCCCCCCTCTCCCTCCTCTCCCCCTCTCCCTCTCCCCCCTCCCCCCCTTTCCCTCTCCCCCCTCTCCCCCTCTCCCCCTCTCCCCCTCCCCCTCTCCCCCTCTCCCCCTCTCCCCCCTCTCCCTCTCCCCCCTCTCCCCCTCTCCCCCTCTCCCCCCTCTCTCCCTCTCTCCCTCTCCCCCCTCCCCCCCTCCCTCTCCCCCTCTCCCCCTCCCCACTCTCCCTCTCTCCCTCTCCCCCTCTCCCCCTCTCCCCCCTCTCCCCCCTCTCTCCCTCTCCCCCCTCTCCCCCTCCCCCTCTCCCC